>NC_089325.1:21411330-21486330 GCF_036669915.1 Pocillopora verrucosa | reverse complement strand
TTTCTTTTCCTCTTGCGTTGGAGGTAAAAACCTTCGATTGATATCAATAAAAATTAACCTTTACTCATTGAGTTTTGACTGGATTCTGTCGCGAGTCGAGCTTAGTTTCTTATGTCCACAAGCGGTGTGAGGTTAATTATGAATGAGTAAGACTTGTTTTAGTGCCCTGTTCGACTCAATTCTTATTATTTCGGACCTCGGCAAACCTCCTTTAACAGGACTGTGTCTTATCGCCATGATTTGAAGGTAGCTAGGTATCGATTTTATTCCAGATAGTTACTTTCTTTATTTTTCTAATCTGTTTTTGGATTTAAGGGTATAATGGCGATATTTGCCCTGATAAAGCAATTCAGTGATCTCAATGGGACACCGAGGATTTTTAAATTTTGGTCCGTCAGCATATGTATATATACTTCCTGTTGACTTGAAAATGAAATTATGACACATAATAGCTTGTTGTTTAAATTTATTAGCTAAAAATTTAGAGTTAAAGATAATAAATATACAATGAGTTTAAAGTTTTAGATAATAACTACACGATGTTCAAAAACCTCTTGTGTTTGAGAGAATGAAATAATAATTAAGCAATATGTCTGCTCAATTCTGCAGTCTGTGTTAGCTGTTGATTCTGTTGTGGACTTGAATGCCATTTCTGGAAGGTGTTGCTTGCTTCTTCATCCTTTAAGAATGCTGTCTGTTATGCATCTTAATGAATTGAAATAAAACCCAAATAGGGATTAAAAATGAAGATACAGAGACAAACATAATTATACCTGTCTGAAAAAAAAAATAACAATTGTAAATAGGACCGTGGTTTGCATAACAGAGTTTTAAAGTTGATGTTTTGAGCATCAGCCCTTTGTCAGAGCAAAAGACGATTTTGCTATTATACTTTCCCACAGATGCAGTACTACAGTTTCTTTAGAAACTTATTCCCTTCATTCATTTATGTGGTTTGCATAGTTTGCGGTGTAATTATTTCTATAAAAAAAATTCACAAAGATAAAAAAATTATGAATTGCAAAATATTTTTCACTTCCACGTATGACCAATAATTATTTTTGTCCTACTATATCTGTAATGAGATCATGGGAGTGAGAGGATTTTTCTCATAAATGTTATCAAATTTTCATATCAAGCCACATTAACAAGTTGATTTTAATGAATAAATACATAAAAATATTCTTTAGGGCAATAAATGCTGGTAAAACACCACATAAAAATGAAGATCAATCGGTGGCTGGAATGTTCTGCTTAAATGTCAGCAAGTTGACCCAGGAATCAGATGGTGATGGAAGTCCAACCCATGTTACACAGGTATGCATGTCTGTATGGTCCAACCTTAAATTTCATCATTTCCAGTTATATTCATTAAACTATATCATTCCAAGAATGAGTTTTTAATTCAATGGTGTCTTTAAAAAATCCCATTAGTACATGTACATGCATGTCACTTGACATCTGGTTGGAACTGATAACTTGAAATTTAACTTATGCATTTTGATTTTGTTAAGTGGATAAAAGTTGTTTAATAAGTACCAGAAATGATAATGTTTTCAATTTTCAGACCAAGATCCCTTACGCATATTTTGGTGTATTTGACGGCCATGCTGGATGTGGAGCAGCTCTGATGGCTGTCAATAACCTTCATGTCCATATAATGGAGAAGTTGCATGGAGTAAAAGAATTGTTGGCCTATGAAAATGATGAAAAACTTGCTGCAGCAGAGGAATTATCTGAAGCTGTTATCTCTTCAGTGACAATTGATAGTCTTGTGATTGGAGTCTTAGAAGAGGCCTTCTTTGAAATGGTGAGTTTAGAGGCATCTGGTGACATTTACATATCCTGTGAACAAGTTCTCTTATGCAGTAGGACTAAAAGAAATGGTGAGCTCAAATGAATTTTTAAGGGGCAAACTGAGTGTGAAACACTATTTGCAGCTTGCTTCTATTGCACCTGCTGTTTCTTTTCATCTAAACCCAACATGGAGCCATCATGTGATTAGGAGAAAAGTTTTTTAACCTGGGAAGAGTCAATGCTTTGCTTTGAAGATCAACAACAAACCTGGGTGTTACTGGTCTGTCTCAGTTACTGGGTTTGTGGAGACAAGCAGTAAAGTGGCACCACTGTTATGGTAAAAATCAAGGGCAGGGGGTACTAGAAATATAAATAACCCTCCTGCAGTTTTTTGCTCACCCATAATCCATTCCTCAATAAAGATAAACACTTAGAATTTATTATTATGAATTAATGAATTTTAACAGGATGAACAAATTCGAAGAGAGAAAGTCACCTACAGGATTGATGGAGGCTGCGCATCAATTATTGCCCTGTTTCTTGGAGAGAAGTTATATGTCGCTAATGCAGGGGACTGCAGGTAGTCTCTTTAATCTTAGGCCAAGGGTAGATATTCATGGTTTGAACAAATTTGTTAAGGTCACTGTCTTTGACTGACGTGTACTCATGTTATAACCACTTACAGCAGAGGACATGTGAGCCTATTCCAGGCTTCAATTATTATAATGGAGCAAAATTGCAAACAGGGTGATAGGAGCAGAGGAGTGAAAAAACAAAAGAGGTTTGGGTTGGATCAGGTAAAAGAATCCAAAGCAAACTTCCCTTGTTTTTTTGCTCCTTTGCTACTTTAGTGCTGTTTACTATTGTGCTTCATTTTACTAACCCTTTACTCCTGAGATCTCATTAGTAATTCTCCTTACTGTCTGCCAAATGATTCTCATAATGTTAGTTTGGAGAATTTAGTATTAGATCAATTAGTTATCCCATAATTGATATTTTTCTTAATTCTCATCACTTGTCAACAGATATTGTATAGATATAGTAAGGAGAAATTCTGTCTTGGTCACTCATGGGAGTCAAAGGGCCAACTGAACACCTGGAACAGGTTAAGGGCATTAAGGGCTATTTTCACCTAATACCAAATACATTTTTTTCCTCTTAAAAATTTCACACCATGGGTGTTTCATTCACACAGAATCTCCCTTGCCATACAATACTTTAGACACCTAGCCATTCAAATATTTGAAATCTAAAATTGCAAACAAAGTAGTCCAAATTTTGATGTGTGCAGAGTAACCAAATGGATTACCCAAATTTTAAAGAAGCAGAGGTTTGGTTGCATGGATGTATAGCTAAGTGAGAGGATGCCATTTTGATTTTGTGAAGTGACGCTTAGCACATGCACCTGATGGATACTTCTTTTTGAACAATGCAAAAAACCTTCTGTTACTCTGTGCTCTATAATTGGTTCTTGTGATCACAGCAGAGGTAAGGACACATTGGCAAATCAAAAACAGAAAAGTATTACTTGCTGTTGTTAAGGTTTGTGTAACTTTCCTGAACCCTCCCAACCCCCTTCAATGTTAAAATGAGGCCATGAAAAAAAAGGAAAAAAGGGCTCTTACTACATTGGTGTATTTGCTTTAACCCTTTACACCCTAACATCAGTATGCATATTCTTGATGCTGTTATCTATACATTTTGTAAGGTCCTGACAAGGAGAATTTGTTTCATAATCAAGAGCTTATTTAGTTGGCGATCATTTTCTTTATTCTCTTGACCTTAATGGTTAATTCAGGAGTGATATTGTAGGGAGAAATTATATGCTAGTCACTCTCAGGGGTGAAAGGGTCAATATATTTTAATTTTATTTTGTTTGTTTTGTTTCTGTTTTAATGATTTCATCAGAGCAATCCTAGTCCACAAGGGCAAAGTTATTCCTCTTTCATATGACTTCACACCAGAGACAGAGAGACAAAGACTTCAGTTACTTGTAAGTTGTGAAAAATTAGTGAACCAAAAAATATGTTGCACTTGTTTGTTATCTAACAAATTAGTAACATTCATGAAACATTTCTGTGTGATTTGACTTATGAATGCTTTGTTCTCTGATAGGCTTACCAGAAACCTCAGCTTTTAGGGAGTGACTTTGGCCGGCTTGAATTTCAACAGAGGGCCAGGAAAAAACATATTGGTCAGAAGTTGCTTTATAGGGATCGACATATGACAGGATGGTATGTTTTTCTTCTTCTTCTTCTTCTTCTTCTTTTTTTTTTTTTTTTTTTTTTTTGTGTTGCTGCCAAATCACAGAGTATATCATCTGGAGGTTACAATCAATGTGCAAAAAAAGCGCTGCCCTATCTATTCACCTTCTTCATCCATTGTCTCCTCTGCAGTTGACTGTTTGCTTCCACAGATCTGTCATATTTTCTAGAGGCTGTACCACCATGTTTTGTTTGGGTCATTGAAAAGTTCTTAAATAATTGTTTACTGTGCGTGGGAGAAGGGGGGGTGCCATGGGGGGGAGGTTTGGGGGGCTGTGGGAGCCAGGGCTAACGGGAGGAGATGGGGGGTGAATAAGACAATGAGGAATGAGAACTGGAAAGGCTGGCGGATAATTAGACGGATTGCAAATGAATAACTTGGAATATATTACGTTTGTTAGAAGATGAACAGATTAGGAGTTGGTTCTGTTGGTGTGCCCCACATAACTAGGGTTGACACCTGATGGCTGCCTGAGTTCAATTCCCCAATGGGGCACCGAAGGAAGAACTCAGTGGCAGGATTTTAATTCTTAGGACTCAGGACTCAGTTGCTCGATTAGCGCTAACCCGGGGTTGAGTTTTAATATAGGTTTCTAAATTTTACACTATCCCTGGGTTATCTTAACCCAGCTTTGAACAATCCGGGTTTACAGAACGTTATGGGTAGTTCATTAAGAATCTGACCAGGGAGTAGTTAGAGAGACTTAATAACCTCTTACAAGTTGTGACTCTGATACTCTGACACTTCTGCATTTCAACAGGGCTCTTAAGACGGTGACCGAGGAAGACACAAGAAAATTTCCAATGATTAACGGTGAAGGAAAGAAGGTATTGTCAAGACTCATTCTATTTATTTTGTATTTTCTTTTCTGTTTCTATTCTATCAGAACGTACTATATATTATGTACGCTCGTCACTTTGATTATACAGTTAGAAGGAGGTCAATTGGAGGTCATCTTGCTAATATTGTATTCCGTCCTTTGATTGAAACAGCCATAACACTAACATCGTAATGCTTTCATCCTATCTTTTGCTTGCGGTAAAATGCACTCTGAGTGGTGGTAAGACCTTTTTAGCCTTTAACAATTTCTAATCATGCTCAAGCGAAGGAACTACGTCTCTTGAGATGTGTCTAAGGAGGAAGCGCTTGAGAAAAGTGTGCGCGAGTTTCAAAGGACGCGCGTGCGAAAAAACAAAAACAAAACGCGCGTTCTTGAATCACGAGCAAGGCTTGAGACCATTCTACTTCCATTTCCTTTAATAATTGCGCTCTGCTCTTACTTCAGAGCCTGCCACGCACGATATGTAACAAGTGATTCTCCAAATTAATTTTCATGTGTAGTTCAAAAACTTTAACGGATCAGGTTCTTCATGGTGGAAGAACTAGCCTGTGTGCAGGCCCTCATTTTTAGTGCTGCAGGACGCGTGTTTCTCTGCCCACGGAAAGAGACGATCTGGCGATCTGGGGAGAGGTTTATCGTGCTAGAACTCATGCTGACCTCTCTTAAGCTCGTGTTGCTCAAGGCCTTTTATTTTTGCGCGAACGAGGAAACGCTCGTGCCGAAGCACTACTGATCAGGACCTGCTTGCAAGTTACGGAAGAACCCGCCAATTTACGGACTAGTCGTATTGTTAAGAAGCCGTATGATTTGTTTGTTTACCAGGCCCGCCTTTTGGACACCATAGGAACAACTCGTGGGTTTGGAG
The DNA here is from genome assembly GCF_036669915.1 of Pocillopora verrucosa. Lineage (NCBI taxonomy): Eukaryota > Metazoa > Cnidaria > Anthozoa > Scleractinia > Pocilloporidae > Pocillopora > Pocillopora verrucosa. The sequence goes on along the minus strand of NC_089325.1, from coordinate 21,480,562 downwards.
ATCATGATTTGAGAGTGGCTTTCTGTAGCCTTCCTATTAAACCTTTTCTCACTCCACAACCAGAGGTAAGCGTTTTGCGGCTACTGATACACCTTAACTGATACGGGAGTCATCAAATAGGAGCTGTAGTAACAGACATGGGAGTTATGATGGTAACAGCGTGATGGAACGAAGTTTGCAAAATAAACTCTAATTTGTTCCTGTACCGCAATCCTCTTGGTCAGCGAAGATGTAAGCGGAAACATCATAACTGGCTGTCAAAATCAACGAATAACCGGCGCTGGCCAAAAGGGTTGGGGCTCGGGAGGCGTGATCGAAGATAAGCACTATGGTTAGACATTTTGGTGTGAAGGATCGAAATTACTAGCGAACCCTCTATTGCTTGGATGTGTTGTTGTTAAATAAGGAGATGGCGGTATTTGATAAACTCGACGGTCATCGAAAATCTCATTTATGCCGCATTCTGGCTTAATCGTGGAAAGGAAAACCCCTTTACCGCTACATGTGTCTGTTTTCGTACTCCTCACAGGTTCGGAAGTTTGACTTGTCTAGCTGTAAGCTCACAGAGGATGATGTTGTGATAATGGCTTCCGACGGACTCTGGGAGAGATTATCCAGTGAAAAGGTAATGAAACTCGTACTTTATTTTTTTTATTAAAGAAAAAGTTGACTTGTTGCGCAAATTCAAATGATTGTGCTTTCAAAAGCGGGTCATTAAGCCTGTCATTTTTGTTCCTCTTATCCATCAGTTATGTGAAAAAAGCTCGCTTCGAAATTACTGTGTATATTTATTCTGTTTATTTATTCTACCGAATCCTCTCATATCGATTTTTATTCATATCACTTTTTCTTCTCTGTAGTCCACTGGTACATTCCATCATTTACCTCCTCTTCGACGCTGCACAGTCTCCACTCAATTCTTGACCTCACTACTAACTCCTCCCCCATTTTATTTCCCACGCTAGTCCATACTTCACTTTAAGCTTCCCCATTTCTTTCCAAGGTTATTCGTCACTTTAAGTTCCTCCACACTCTCCATCCCGTGCATCCTCTATTTCCTTCCTCTTTACTTCTCACCCCAGTCTCGAGTGCACTCTCTACCCTACTTCTCATTTCATATCCCACCTAATGGCTCAGTACCCCTTTTGGCTTCTCCCTATAGTTCACTCCTCGCACGCAACCCCCTTGCTTTCAATTCCACTTCAACCCAAATGGCTCAATGTATACTCGCCCTCCACTTTCCGCTCTGTTCATCACCACTATCAAACTTAAACCATTCCCCCCGTCACCTCACAACAGTACCCATTCATTTCACACCACCCACAAACTTGTGGGGGAACTTTTCATCACGTATTCGGCATGAAGCCCAAAACCTCTTATAACACTTTACTTTTTTTCAGGCTGCGGCAATGGTAATGGATACGTTTTCCAAAATTCCAAAAGACGACAAAAGAAGGTAAAGTATGCATCAATACTTTAACAAAGCTAAGCAGCGCTTTCTTCCATTTCAAGAAAGTAAATTTTGTCAACCTTTGCACCTTGACATTAATATGCATATTCTGCACACTGTTCTCTATACTATTCCTAAGGTACTGACAAGGAGAATTTGTTTAACAATCAAGAGCTTCTTTAGTTGGTGATCATTTCCTTTAATCTTGTGACTTAAATGTGTGTTTCGGGGGAGGGGAGGAGAGGGGGGAGGGGGGATATTATAAGGAGAAATTGGATGCTTGTCACTCTTAAGGGGTTAAAGTTAAGAATTGTGCCTTTTGTCGATAGCGCAGATTTGTTCCAAGTTTCTTTTATTCTGATGATTAGCCGATAATGGCCCTGCTTTCGGAAAACGGCTTGCGTCTCGGAAATGAAACCCACGGACAAAAATGCGGTAATTTGCTATCGCCAAATGGAGGCCATTCTTTCTTTGACGTCCACTTTTTTTCTCCAGGTACGTCATGGCAGCCCAGGCCCTTGTTGGGGATGCGCGAGGCACTCTGAATGAAAAAGGTTGGAGAAGAACCAATGGCGAGTTAGCCTCGTACGATGATATATCGACGTTTGTGATTCCCCTTAGTGAGTGCAGCAACGAAATGGCTAAATTCACAGTAGAGTACGATACACCGACTGGGAAACCAACGCACTCAATTGACAATGAAGACGATTAAAGCACTTTCCAGACTGTTTAATAGAAACTAGAACGGTTTTTCCGCATGGATGATTTCACCTTGTCGGTGAAAAGTTAAGGCGGATTGAGTAATAACACCAATTATATTGGTCACTTAACCGAGGCGGACTGATGACAACGTGGTTCACTCTGCCCGTGTGTGAGCGCGGTATAAGTTAGTAAAACTTGCCTGTTTATGATTAAATGATTAGGGGCGCTATTGAAGTAATAGGTAGTGCAAATAATTAATTAGGTAGCATAATGTTTAACACATTTAAGTAAGATATACGCAAAATACCGTCGTATCCATGGGGAATTAGTACCATTTTTGGAAAAAATATTACAGGAACATTTATTTTTCGTTAGTAGTGTCTGGAAGAGCGAATTTAGCAGTTAACTGGTAAATGTTCCCAGGTTAGATATTGTTTTTGGGGTTTTAACCACCAGGACGTATCGATAAATTATTAGTTGTACCACTTAAGCCTCATTTATTTCAGTTTAGGTACCCGGGACAACCCATCCTTAAGTAAAAGATTTTTAACGACAGTTACTATTGAAATGGACCCTTCTTGAAAATGTCCGCAGAAAATGAAAATCATCAAATACATACAAACGTATACAAATATACTTACCTTCAGCTACATGACCACCTTTTATTTGGTCATTTTGCTTCTGAAGTCTCATCCAGCTGTTATTTCAGCTGGCGAAATATTGTTAATTTTAAGAGAATGAAGGACATTTTGATTGGCTCGGAGTTCATGCCTCACCCAGGGTCATATACAAGCGTATGCAAGTATAAAATATTTCAGATCCTCATTTCTATGAAGATATGGGTAGTGTTAGTGCGAGGTTTGGACATTACACTTTGGAGCTGTGGGGAATATTCACCATTATGATACATTTAAGATTCAATTTCGGCTGAACGCCATTTTCGAGAAGGGTTTATTGAACGGCTGCCCCGTTCTTCATCGGGAAGACCGGGTTACAAAATCAATCTTTGAGTTCGTTTGTACTGGCTGACTGTTGGAGGTAATCAGGGTTAACCACGTTCTAAATCGAGACCAGCGGACACCTGAATCGCCTTTCGGAGTACCTCCACTTCCAGCCCCCTAGCTCTTAATCAGGGGAGACATACGCAACGCGGACTGTGCCGTCAGGCGGAAAATCGCGGGATGTCGGTGGAAGCGTCGCCCTCCCGCTATTTCGCTTTTATCCACCTACAGTGACCGCGAAACAGGTTACCCAGTCTCTTTTTTGTTATGTTTCTCATTATTGATGTGGAATAAGGTGGCTCGTGGAGGGTACTTTGTAAAGGGGGATTGTCTTAGCTGCTGAAGGGCAGACAAGTGGGACCTCAGAGGCCTACGGTCACGAATGACAACATTTTACTCGCGCATTTAAATTTACTTTGACCAATGGTGTTTGTGGTCAATGTATCGAGGATAATCAAAATTGTCAGGTAGTTAGGTTGTTATAAAGATAATGGGATCACTATCGATTTACAGCTAGTTTAAGGTAATAACGTTGGGGTAATTTCAAAAGATTCAGTTTACAAAGAATATTTCGGAGGTCTTCCACACCTGACCTGAATTCCTTTTGCAAGTAGGTGTTCTTCTGTAATTTTGTATAGGATTTGTGGCCAAGTGTAAATGAGGCGTCTTTAGGAAAATTCAGGTTGGGAAATTGGGGTTTGTACTATCCTTTCGGAATCCTTTAACAACATTTACACCGAAATCAATCATTCAACAGTTTCTACCCGCACGTGTCTAAGTTCAACTTTAAAACATTATGTAATACCACGATTGTACGCAACTCGTGTTTAGGACTCTTAATAGAGTCATCATTAGTGAGCTTTACGCCAACGCGTACTTAATTTAAAATTGTCGTGTACGCGTTAATTATTTGATTCTTCTGCAACGAAATAAACGAACACAAGTAAGTTGTTTCCTTTGTTCCGTAATCTTTCTGGACCGTCGTTCTACATTGAGCAAGGGCTTAGGAACTGCAGTTACGGAGCTGAAAAGTGGAAACGTCAACAGCTTTTCCCATAAATGTCACCATAAAATAACGTAAAACTTGAGAAATTTTTAATTTCTGTTAAAATTCATTGCATAGCTTTTGACTCTAAAAATTTTTTTCGTATGGTCTTTGTCCAATACGTACATCTTTTTATCTGGCACTCTCAGGTAACACAAACCTTTTTCACTTCGCAGTTTACTCTTAGACGGAACTGTTTCTTTTAATGTTGAAAAATACACGGCGCTGTCGAGCGATAATTAAGCTTTTAATTTATGGAGCGAGTGGATATTTGATAATTTCCTCCCACTGAACAAGGATCTTACGTGCCAAGGATTTCCAACCGTCTTGATCTATCCTCTGGAATGTGCTTGTATGTAGCAAATTTTAATCATCCTGTGGTTGATTCTTATTATTAACTCTTTACCTCCCAGAAATGATTAACATGAAAATTCTCCCTATAATATCCATACACTATTCAGCAAACAGGTAATGAGAATATTCAAACTTATCAGGTAGAAGCCGCTATCTTGATCTAGCACCAAGTTCTCATAACTAATTTACAAGGAAATGTAAAGCAGCTAGAGGGGAGAATTAACAATCAGATCTTGGGAGTTAAAGGGTTAACGAACTGTAATATGAAAACCCAAACCATGGCTATGAAAGTGCTGTTTTCCTTCACCCTCACGGCAGAGCCATCATATCCAGCAGTGAGTTAATCTTCGTATTTAGCCATGTCACTTGTTGGGGTATTAATCCCTCAAGCCAGTCTCTCGGCAGTTCAGAATATCCAAATTTACAGCCTAACAAGGCCCCAGCCACAACTGCGTTACACGTAGCATGTCCTCCCTGCATCACAAGTTCCGTTATCGCTGTCCTGTTAATAAGCAATCAGCGTCCTTTCAAAATAGTAATAATTTTGATACTTATAACGCGCATATATTCATTTCATATGCTGAGAGAAACAAATATTCCAAATAAACAGAAAGTGTTAGAAAATCCCAACTGGCAGGAGGCAGACCATTGGGCTATTTAGACAGCGCATACGAGGAGCTGAACAAGGGGAGACTGAGAACAAATCCGGTGAGTAGGAGGGTGGAGGACTTGAACCCAGAACCACCAGATTACAAGTCCAGCGCCCTAACCATTCGGCCACGCCGCTTCTATCGTCACCTCCTCCTTTCACTCTCTGAAGGGAGAAGAATTTCAAACGGGAAAGAAGAAAAAAATCTGTGGCACATTGTTTGATTTCACATAGCCTGAAGAGCTGGCGTATTTTTGTTTTTTTGAGGTTTTACAAGCAAACAGAGGTTTGATAATTATATCTTCGGAGGTCTTCAAAGATATAACCGATAAGAGGGTCATTAATACTCTATCAAACACTAAAGTGCGGTAACTACATCTCCAACAAAACCCTGGCAACGCAGGACCAAATAGATAAGTATTTCCGCTTTTAGCTATGACGTTGCAAATGTTTTTTTGTTTTTTTTTCAGGCTCCAAACTTCTCCTCCCTGTATATTATCCAAAAGATATAGATATATATATATATATATATATATATATATATATATATATATATCTAGATATATATATATATATATATATTTTGGATAATACTCAGGGAGGAGAAGAAATGGGTCATTGGTAAATGATCAGGCGTATGCGCTTACTTGTAATCTTTCATTGATCTGAGTGCCACCAAACCAGCTCCTAAAGGCTTCAAAGTGTAATCCGTCATCCGAGGCTCACAAAACTCAACGCTGAAACGAAACACTCCTTGATTAGATTTAAGAGCAATTTCCGGCGAAAGTAATCCAGAATTGCTTTACTTTGCTCTGTGCTGCGTTCAAAAAAACTTGCACAATGCTCTTGACCAATCAAATGGAAAACTAAAACCAATCACGACGATGGTCGCTGGCAGTTTAGGTCGGTATTACTTTGGGTTCCCATTAGCTCTTAAAGGTATTTTACTTTTTCTGATTGGACGTTGTGATTACCATACCTTGGGACACTCCATCGAAAAGCACTCTTACAATAACAACAAAAACAATGTTGATGATTATTATGACGAAAATCGACCATAAACCGTTCCTTGATTTAATTAAAAAAAAAAAAACAAAACAATATAAAAAAAATTATAAAAAAAGTTATAAAAATTGGCCAAATAAAAGCTGACTTACTCCTGCCAGGTCTGGCAATTGAAATAATGATGAAAATCCTTTTGATGAAAGGGTTCTACCAAGTAAACCTTTCCCTGCTCTTTCGATTTCTCAAGTAATTCTTCAAGAGAAGACTTGCTCGTTAATTCATGTTGCCCCTTGCAATAAAAATTATAACAAAGCACAATAAATATTTTAACACTTTGCAAATTTATCCTCAGTCTATAATTATATTTATATTAGCTGTTGTATTTAAGGCCACAGCACCAATAGAGGAATCCTAAGTAAACTCCAGGAATCAATGGCACAAATGAAAAAAAACAAACAAAACAAAACAGTATGCCTCTTATGAGAACCAAATTTTCTGAGGAAAAAAGTTGCTTTCTGAACATCCCCTTCTAAAATATTTTTCTAACATTTGCCCTCAGATTGTTTGCAATAATCAAGTCTTTGTCAAAGACACAAAGTAAAAAAATATACCTGTAATATCAATGCAATGATAATGCATACAGCAACACAGCTTGCAATACACCTGAGAATTCAAAGTGCAAGTAAATAAATAAAGATTGAACAAAAAAATACTGGAGGAGCCATTAGATTGGCAATATTGTTACAATCCTATCCATGCTTTAGTCCAAGGCATTAGACAGAGGATAATGTTAGAAAAGGTAATAAGCAATGATTGTCTGTGAATATGTGAAAGTCATATATTTGAACTGCAGATAAAGACATGAATATGAAAGTGATCTTTGCAGTTAGGAACACTTCTTAAGCAGTAGTGAAAAGAAGGCCTTCTTCTTCTTCTTCCTTAACTGTGAAGATCGCTTTCATATTCACGTCTTTATCCGCAGTTCAAATATATGACTTTCATATCTTCACAGCTGTTTATTCACCACTTCACGGGTTTATTTGGAACCAACACAGTGGCCAGCTCCCAGTTGGCTTGTTAGCTCAGTTGGTAGAGCACTGCACCAGTATTGCAGAGGTCATGGGTTCAAATCCCGTACAGGCCTGAATTTTTTTCAGGCCTTCTTTTCACTACTGCTTAAGTAGAAAGATTGCTTTCATATTCAAGCAATGATTGTATAAATCAATATACAGTAGACAGTTTGTTACAGCAGTTGAACACATGATCTATTGGCATTTTATTGCAATAGCAATGTGGGTTTCAGGCAACAATGTGCATCCAAGTGATGAGAGATACCAATTGGGAGCAAACTGGGAAATGATCAGAATTCTTTCCTAACCCCTTTCACCCTTCAACTCCCATGAGTGACCAAGACAGAATTTCTCCTTACAATATCAATAAAATATCAAGCAGACAAGAGATGAGAATAAAGAAAAGTATCAATTAGGGGATTATAAGTTGATCGAATACCAAATTCTCCAAACTTACATGATGAGAATTGTATGGCAGACATTAAGGAGAATTTATTTTACAAAATAATGGGGGTAAAAGAGTTAATGGCTTTCCCCACCTTTTCCAAGCCTCACTAAGTGCTCTTAGTTTTCTTTAGATTCTTCCAATGGACAATAATGTACACTTGGAAGCATGAACTTTATAAAGTCTTTCATCAAATTTTGACTTTCTCTTTTCCTATCACCACCTACAACTTTTCAATAAATACAATCCATAGAGCTTCTTACCTGGGATCACAATGAGTAGCCTTGCAAATTCTGACTGCATTTGTTGCAACTTCATTTAAGTTGTGAAAGTGAGCAATACCCAGAGCTGCCACTCTCATTACTGCTCCATTAGATGGTGATTCAAACTTGTTTGCCACTGATCTCGCAGCAGCATGGGGATCACTCATAAACTGTGGTTCACAAACAACCTGGAAGGATATTTAAAGGAGTTATGTCACAATTTGTCCATCTTGTTAAAACCTTTATCATTTTCAAATGTTCTAGTTTCATTTAAGTTTTTCTCACAGATAAGGTGTAACTTTTTTACCAAATGCGAAGTACGTGTATCTTTATAAGGGTTTTAGTCTACCCTTATTGATAAAAGCAATACTCATTTACATTGGAAATATTGTTCTGCTATAATAACTTTAAATTTTATAAAGTGCAACTTGAGGGACTTTAAGAATTTTGTCACAGGATAAGAGGAAATGGTTTCTAAAAGGAAGAATACAAACATACCTGTACAATAATTTTTGACTGGATTTTTTTCAGATATTAAGTAAATTATAGTTAATCAGTTCATAAAAGATTTGAGAGGTTATTGATTTCCCTCTCATCTCAAGACTTCTGAACAGACCTCAGCAAAGACCTATGAAAGCTGGCAACTAATTCTAAATTAATATTATTGGATCTAACAGGATAAGAATAACTCACCCAGATAGACATTACTCTCACTGTTAGGAGAAGGCCAAAAGAGAAAAGAAGATCATGTTCTTTGTCAAAGGGAACCCCTAATTTAGTAACGAAGGAGTTACTAGTCATACTGTATTGCAAATACATCTCTTACCTTAGCAATAACTCCCCTGACCCCTCTACCGACAGTATCTCCCAGTTCAGGAAAGCCGTATTTACACCAGGTAAGAAGGCTCTTGGCAAACTCCAGTTCATCAACAACACCAGCCCAATGAAGGATGTTCTCAAGGATCAAAACCTTTACATTTGAGATAGCAAAAGCAGATAAAAGGTACATGTAAATAGGACTAAATCAAATGGCTGTTTGTTTTCAACACTTTCATCTATCTAATCATTTTACATGTAAACAACACCTTCAATTGTCCTCACACTACATTTATATTTGAAAGTGACCTAACCAGCCGTCTAAACCTTTACAACTTGTGTGCACAGGTGTATTTCCAAGTTGAAATAACTAGTATGTATGTGGCATTGCAGAGGGGGCTTGGGGCAAAGGTAACACATAAATCCAGTGACAAGGCTTCATGTCTCTTCACTGTCAAAAAGGTTAAACCCAGGTTTTTGACAGACTTAATTCAGAGTAATTTGGTTTTATCAACTGAGTTGAATTCTTAGTCTTGTATTACCCCCACTGATGCAGCACTTCAGTTTCTTAAAAAAACTTATCCCCTTTTTCTATGCAAGAAAAGAGAGATATTCTACTTTCCTTTGATTCAAACTCATCATTTTACTTTATCATATACAAAACCTTGAGAGGACACATGTGCAAGGAGTACCTGTTTGCATAGCATATTTTAAAACTTAAACTGTATCTAAAGAGCACGACTCACAGTCTGGTCAAATGAGTCAGTCCAGTCTCCTTTCTTCCATTTACTTCTGTGTCTGTCTTTGACCATGTGCTCCCAGGATAATGAATCCTTATCATAATGAAACTGGCACTCATCAGGCATCATAAATTCTGTGCACAATCCCACAGCATCACCGATGGCTGCTCCATACAGACAACCAACAATCTTATCCACAAGTTCATCAGGCGGAAGGTAATGTGCATTTACTGGTGGTCTAAGAGGTGTCTTAATGCGGCTTGTAGCATTTGTATTTGTTTGTGTTTGGACATACTGTGTTCTTGCTGTGTGAGGGTTTGATGGTGCAAGGACAAAAACATCACCCCTGACACGTGGAAATTCATTGCTTTTTCCTAAGAGCTTTCCTTCTGGTTCTTTTGGATTTTGATTGCGTAAATATGCCAAAACTGATTCAGAGCCTTGATTACAAATTTTCTGTGGTGGACATTTACACTTGTTGAAGATTGCCAGGATCAGTTTGAGAGATTTGGATTTTCCCAATGTTAATGGTAGTGCATCAAGTTCATTGTAACTGACATTTAAACTTTGAAGTGACTCCATACTTCCAAGATTTTGTGGTAAGCATTTCAACTGATTGTGTGACAAATCAACTTTTTGAAGTCTTGCAAGATAACAAAATGATTCTGGCAGTTCTTGTAACCTATTGTTATTTAACAGTAATGTCTTCAAGTGGAACAGGTAGCCAAAGGAATCTGGTAAATAAGAGAGGCGATTGTGGCTTAAATCAACAAATGACAGATGAGGCAAGTAGATGGCAAATTCAGATGGTATGTAGGTGAAACAGTTGAATGATGCATCAAACTTCTCATAGAATGACACACTGCTCAACAACTCCAATGGAAATTCAACCAGTGCATCATGACTATCTTCCTTTGAATGCTGGATGAAAAGACAAGCAAACAAACAATTTATAAAGAGTTATTATAATAACTTTGATATGCAGCATCTATACTTTCCTTTCATTTCCAAGCTCTAAAATGTAGACATCACTAGTTTCACCTAATATCTTAAATAAAGTTAAAGGCTATGAGCTCTAAGGTCAAGCTTATCCCAGTTTCTGGAACATTAATTAGATTAACCTAATTGCTACTTTCCCTATAGAAAGAGTGAAAGTCTCAAGGTATCTGCAACCAATTACGTTTTCAGATACTCAGAGTTTACTGGTACTCATCTATAGTCCTTGGTAATATTGCTCAGGGTTTGGAATTTTCCTTTTTTCTCCACAAAATTCCAGCCACAAATTCAGCGATCGTTTCTTCATTTCAATCGGCGATAAATAAAAAACGGAGGGTTGATTCAAATAGGGAGTAAATTTGCATGAATGAATGGTCAACCAATTTGCAAAAACTTTGAAGTACTTGTTTTTTCTTCATACCTCAGACAAAATAACTTTCTTACGATTTGATATTGCGCTCCACAAGTAATTCACCTCGAAAATTTTCGCTGGAGAGGTTATTCTACCGTGACCGCAAAGAGCTCAGTTGAGTAGGCTAATGACAAGTAACCAAAGAAGCTTATTCCATAATCGCATGACCTTTCAAAGCCGCCATAATTTTCACGCTATTGAATGCCTTTTTTACTCTCAAGTATGTTGATACAATTAATACCGTTAGACTTTAAATTTAATGACTAAACAACATAACATAAACACAACTTAACCATAGAGAACTTAAGAATCAATACTCATTGAAAGAAGGAGATCAGTCTTTAAAAAAACCCGATCATCCAACCAAACGAGGCGATTTTCCATATCGTTTCATAACTTACGCTCCCAATTATGGTTACCTGTTGATATTCCTCATATGCTAGTGATCGACTTATATTGAGCTCTCGAGGACTCAAACCTTGAAGTTGACCCACGTTGACTTTAGAGCTAGATTCTATGTTTCCCATTAAATTATGAATTGACCCCTGTGTCTAATTTCGGCGAATTTTCTACGTTTCTATGAAATGATTAGGTATTCCTCAGTTGAAGCATACTTGGTACGAACCGCTGAGACTCTCGAAATCTTCACACTAACAGAGCTTTTGATTGGATTAAAGATGCTTTGGCACACGACTCCTTAATAAAACACCAATGGGTGTTCGCCTTACATAACGTCTTTTTAGTCAGTGATTCATCAACAAAAATGGCTGACACAGGTGATGGAGATCAAAGAATATCAAGTGAAATAGACGGTACGTATTCGAAATTTAGCGGTGAATTGTGATTCGGCAGAAACTAGAGTGACTTTTTACCTAAATGAAACAAGTTGATTCCAGAAAAGTTAAAATTTCAAAATGTTCTGTTGTTGTTTCATGTTTCAATTAATGTAGTTTTCGTAATTTAGGATTTCGATCAGCCCACTCTCAGGTAACTTTCAGGATGTTAGACTTATATCTGTGGCAGGTATTTCTCTCGGTCGTCATCGTTCTAAGAAATATAAGGGAATTGCAATTTTTTTCACGATTGATTTGGACTAGATATGATTTACTTTAAAACTTTCCTTTGTATCTTTTCGATGTAAGCTCACGAAACAATTGATGTCGACATAGCTTCCCAGAATTTTGAACTACCAAAATATGTTTGATAATAACAATAACAATGAGGCTTTTGCTAAAAATAAGTTAGCTTGAAATAAAACCTTAATTTTGATTTTTAAACTAATTATGTACTAATTCCCCCAAACTAAAATTCAGCTCGTTTTGAAGGCTTATTAACTGTAAGCTAATATTTTAGTGTTAGCTAGGATATAACAAGGGGTTGCCTGGTTGCTATGGATGCATGTATATTTTGCAATTAAAGATTGTTTTGATCAAGGCATATGAGTCTCGTAAGGCCTTAAAATGGTGAACAACAGTCAAAATAGGAGACGTATTTGGTTTCTGTGAAATGAACAAAAAAGTACTAGTATTTGATGCACACTGTTCCTAGATCTTATGGTGGTCCAGTGCATGTTATTCTTCTTCAACACATTGTCAGGTACCCTTGAAAATCCTACTTAAATAATTAGTTACACTCCAAGTTGGAGCAAGGTACTTTTAAGTGTTGATCCCCCTTAGCAACCCCCCTGGGTATTTAAACTCGTGAAGACTGGCTCATGAAAATTTTTTTCCCCCCCCACTCCCCCAGGCTAAAATTTTATGCAAATGCTCCACTCAAGCACAATTTTTTATTCACAATTCTTTATGTGATCAACAAATGTTGTAGAATTTAGTAAAGTCACATTTTAGTTTTTGGTGTGTTATTTTGCATCTTTTTATGATGGGAAACTATTCTTTTTAAGCAACTCCTTCATGAAAGCACGCTCTTTACCTTTAAACTATCCCTTAAAAATCAAAACATGTATTATGCTGTCAAAACTTGACATTTTCAGTTCAAATTCCCCACCTCACCCAAGTAAGATTCAAATTCTCTACCTTTCAAGCAGGGATAACAGTCAAATGTCCATGGGTCACCTCGAAGGAGGGGGGGAGGGGGGTGTATTGGTGCACTTTAGCAAAGGTTCCTGCCAACACAATATAATGACTCAGAAAATTGGTCTTGAACACAGATGGTTCTCTCAGAGTCAAATGAACAAACCATCGACTCAAAGTGCTTGCCCTTTTAACAAAGTTTTGCAAACATTACCCCTGAATTAACTAATTTTTTTTCACATGTACTACTAAAGAGAAAGATGTTTATTGTCTTGTCATGAGCGATCATGGAGAGATCAAAAACATCCTTCTCTATTTCTTTACCAAGCTCAAAACTTACCATCTCCCCTATTCTATGTACTAATATAGTTTCAAAAACATTATTTCTCATTTGAATAAACATTTCAGAACAAAAACCAGAAAGTAGCCAAGAGGTAGAGAGTGAAGAGGGTGACAATCTTAATTTTGAAGATGCAAGGGAAGGAGGAAATGATGAAAGCTTTGGTGACAGTGATGAGGTTGAGGATGAACAGCTCATGGTGATAGAGACTCCAGAAGGATTGACCCTTGTAGAACCAACAGATAATTCATCTTTTTATATTGTTCAGGAACACGAAGGACATGAAACCCCTCTAGGTACATTTAACATTCATGGTGTGATCCAAGTTTTTCAGCGGTTGCAAATCTTTCCATTTTAGATTTGATTTTGTTCTGTCTTAAAACCTCCAAAATTTTGAAACAGTGGTAAGCAAAACATTTTGAAGCATGCAAAGATTTGTACCACGGTTTTTAATAATGCTTTGAAGAGTGATCTTCTTTTTAGGACTTCATCTCGCATGCCTTTCACAAAAAAATTATTGGGTAAAAGTCACCTATTTGTTAACATACCTTTTCAGCATCAGTGAATAAATCCAACATTAGAAATATGTTTAAAAAATATATAGAGGATTATTGTTTATTAGTAAATTTATGATACTTTATTTCAGTTGATATTTGTGAACAAAATATTTAAAAAGCTGTTAAACTAAGTCTTGGAAATACATTTGTACATTAGTATGCTCTTCAAACTTCCTATTTTCACTGGAGTGAATATTCTCTTGTTCTAATGTGAAGAAGCACTTTGTGTTGATTAGCCTACTTTCACTAGCTGGACCATTAGAACAACCAAATTTAGCATACATATGTTAAATATATGAACTAGAAGGGAAAGTAATTTTGAAACAAAGGCTTTTCTTTTCTATCCACAAGAGGATGAGAGATGCAATAACTCTGTATGTAACTTATGTGAGGTTCTTGTAATCCAGAGATGGATTGACAAATCTTGAACTGTGAAGAAGGAGGAATGTTGAAATCTCATTTAGGGCAATTTAAATGCATGATTTCAGACTTGCTGTAAGGAATCTGTAGCATAGGTTAAAGGACTTTTTCTTTCACTTTGTTCTTGAAAATTCATTTTGGTTTCTTCTTCATGATAGGAATGCCTCCTGAGCCTGAAATCCCCCAGGATGTTAGTATATCTGAAGAACTCCTAATGAACATCCAAAGGTTGAGAAGAAGCTCAAGCCCAGAGCTCCCTGATACAGTAACCAAGCTTGAAACTCCTGAGGGCTGCAAAGTTTATCTTGTTGGAACTGCTCACTTTAGTAAGGAAAGCCAAGATGATGTGGCAAAGGTAAATACCAAATGACTTACCTCTGTCAGCAACAGTTTTATTGACACCTCTCTCCGAACATAGCAGTTGAGTTACTGAGTTAGTAGAAGCTTGTCTGGTGACACCTCACTACTGTGGATTCCCAGTTTAAATGAAAGATTGCTGAATTTCTTCAGTGTAAAAATTATAACTGACTGAAACAAACTTCCACCATTGAAAACAGATTATCACATCCACAGTTTTGCTGATACTTCCTTACCAAAATTATTTTACTATAACACAACTCAAATTAACAGTGTTTAATGGCCAAAAATGTGACAATGATTACTTTGTTGCAGACTATTCAAGCTGTCCAGCCTGATATAGTGTTAGTTGAACTTTGCAAAAGTCGAGTCGACATTCTTAAATATGATGAAGAATTTCTACTCAGGGAAGCAAAGAATATTGACTTGCAAAAGCTGAGACTTGCTATTAAACATGTAAGTACAATTTGTGATGCCTTTATTGATCACAAAAACCACTGCACACCACAATGTAGATGTGCTGTAACTGGTTGTAGGTTTGTGTGTAATTGTAGGGCTGGGGTGGAAAAGAGGTAACTAGGATGTTAGAAAGCTAAATATATGTTCTCACAGAGATAATAAAAATATATGTTTACTTTTACCACGATTGCATCTTCATAATGGGAATTAAACTGAGTGGAGTGCAATTTGGTCTGATGGCAAGGATTACCAGAAATGTCAAAATGGATGTATTACACATTAGAGAAGAGAAGGGCATGTGTGGTTAGCTAATCATGGTGAAGATTTTCTCTGTTTTCTCAGTCTCAGAGCCAGGATTTTGGCTAGGTCATAGCAAGATTCTAATCTGAGGGACAAATGTCTTTATATTCTGCACTTTGATATTTTTTAGTTGCTTTGTACATAAAGACATGGTTAACTTTTTCAATTGAGGAATTGTGCACATGATCTCTTCATAACTTGAATTTCTTTTGCTGGTAGAGTGGGGTAATAGCTGGTGTGATGCAAGTTCTCTTACTTAGTGTGTCAGCACACATAACCAAGCAGCTTGGAATGGCCCCAGGTGGAGAGTTTAGAGAAGCTTACAGAGAGGTGAGATAAAAATCTTTTACATGACTGGAGTGAATGGAATATTGTGCTTGTAATTGTGGTCTGAAAGAGTTATATTGTATCTTATTTTATTTTGCAGGCTAGGAAGATACCAGAATGTCAAATTCATTTAGGAGATCGTCCCATTCAGGTACAGCATACGTTTACTTTTCTCATTTTCTTGTACATGCTTTGTCAAGCCTTAATTTTTTTCAGTCTCTCTTTCCTTGCCTGAAGCTTAATAGATTTTGAAGAAATTGTAAATTTACTAAACAAAGGGTTTTCTTTATCAGTGGGTTTCCTTATCTGCTGTTGTTGTGGAGAAGGGTGACAAGGTTAATGTTAGTGTACAATGTAGTGTATTGTATTATTATTGTTATTATCATTATTATTATAATTGCACTTAGAGTATGATTAGACCATATTAATGTTGATAGCGCACTTTGAAACTGCCATATTAATGGTACCCATCTGCCTCTTCAGGTGACACTTTCTAGGGCAATGGCTGCATTGAGTATATGGCAAAAAATGAAATTAGCCTGGCATCTTATGATGACTAAAGATCCCATTAGGTATGTGCTGTTCACTTGTGTATGTAGATCTTAAATATTAGATATGGACTGTGTTAGATAAGAGACTGATTGTGACCTTATTTTGATATACCTCAGTAAGGCCTACCCTATCAGGGTAGCTTTTTGTAAGATTCTGCAGGATCTTGATCCTGATCCTATGAGTTCTGTGCAAAATCTATCCACAGAAAATTAACTAAGCCTTTTTAAAATAACACTGGAGCACACATGTTACTGGTATGTCTTGTAGGATGGAGATGCAGTGGTCTTGAGGTTAATGTGCCAACTTGTTTTGACTTTACTCTCACTTTGCTTCTTCAGCAAAGATAGTAAATCAAACAAATCTAGATTTGGATTTACATTCTTCTTCCTCACCCATTTCAGATCATGCAATGATTTATTCTGGAGGTTGCATCTGTTCTGTTTTTTAACATAATCCCATGTGCTCAGCTACATGTATGAATTTCACCACTGTAGGAACTAAACCCATCAAAGGAATCATCATCATATGATCTCAATTGAGTGTCATCATGGATGTTGGAATGGGAAGGGTAACCTGCAGTGATACAGTGTCCTGTCCAGAGAGGGCACAGGTTGCAACTCTCTCTCTGCTATTGCTCTCATTGCGACAATTTTAGAGGTGTCAGGCCTTATGTTGACAGCATTGATAAACACTGAGAACCAAATCAATGAGTACAATATTTGTTATTGTGTCCGTGTTGTAAACTTTTATTGCTGAGCATGGGT
Organism: Pocillopora verrucosa; assembly: GCF_036669915.1. Lineage (NCBI taxonomy): Eukaryota > Metazoa > Cnidaria > Anthozoa > Scleractinia > Pocilloporidae > Pocillopora > Pocillopora verrucosa. The sequence continues at coordinate 21,463,508 of NC_089325.1, read as the reverse complement.
TTGGTTGAATGTTCTGCCTTTTTACTTTACAGCGCAGAGGATGTAGAGAGATGTAAACAAAAGGACCTTCTAGCTGAAATGTTGGCTGAGATGACTGGAGATTTTCCCACGTTGTATAAAGTTTTTGTTTCTGAAAGAGATCAATACCTGGCGAGATCACTAAGATTATCCGCCATGCCCATTGAAATCCACAATGCCGATGGAGGTAACTGACGAGTTTATTAGCAGTATATCATCGCTGTGAAATTATGAGATTGCTTAAATTTTTCCGTTTTGTTGTTTTTTATACTTCAGCTTGTTTCATATTTAATTGTTTTGATCTGCTTCTGATCTCCGCACGCACCTCTGGTTGATCATGCAGCATTCTGGATATGAAAAATTAAATATAACTTTCATCATTTAGCCATCCCTCATACAATTCATTTTTGTACAAGTTACAACATAACATAGGGACAAATTTATTATGTGCTATTACCTTTTGTTGTAAGCTTGTCCTCCGCGATGTTATGATTGTACGCGAAAATTTCACCCTGTGAATCCAGCTCGGAAAAGTTGCCGTAGTTTGAGTGGGTGCAAAACCTAATTTTTACTTGAGAGATACCACAATATATCAACTCAGTAGGTTCTAAAAACGTGGGAGAAAAAAAACATCAGAAATCGACAGGGAACTTTGATGGTTAGGAATGGATAAAATTTAAAATGACTGCAAATGCCAAACTCATGATGCTCAAACATTGCATCTCGAGACATTCAAAGTGAAGGTAGAGATCTTTGCCTGTCCAGGATATGTTCATGTGCCTCGGCTAAAAACAAGGTCCTGCGGATTACAGGGTTCCTCTGCTCTGTGTTTCCACTTGAGAAAATACTTACATGTACCAGCGTGTGCTTCCCTTAATGAAGACCCATGTCAGTACTACGTGTTTCTTTTTTTGTTGTTCTTTGTTCCAAAAACTCGACTCATTACTTTCTTGTGCTGTTGCAGAGCCTCAAGGAGTCGTCCCCAGTGTTGTGGTGGGTGTGGTCGGAATAGGACACGTGGATGGAATTACTGATAATTGGGAAAAGGACATTGACGTGAAAGAACTATTAAGGTAAGCTTTTGGTTTTAATTTCTTTGGTTAGAACATCGTTTCGTTTTCAAAAGCATATCCGATAAGCGTATGTAACATTCCCGGTCTGCAATGTCCCTCACACCGGGTGCAGTTTTATTGGAGTTTTAAGAGGGTTCAACTAGCACTAGTGATACCCGAGGTTTAATCCTTCCATGTAATAAATGGTTAAAATTCTATTTAGAAACTCTTAACAGTGACCAGTTTACATTTACTTATTAACTCAGTTGATAAAACCAAAGTATCAGTTTAAAGGAGATTCGAGTTTTTGTGTCTCGTGTCATTGTCACTCAGTTGTGGCTTCTCAGACTATAACCTTTTCTTCTCCCTCCACCGTCTACATCACTTCCTGTATGACGGGAAATGTGAATGCAGTGCGTATGATTCGGTTAAGCTTAGTTGGTACGTTTCCTTCAAACCTCGAGTAACTTGGGCGATCAGAGGCTCGAGAGCGCAAAATGTGGGCTGGTTTGCAGCACACAAGCTTATCCAACTTGGGAATAGTAAACGCAATGAAATGTTTGTTTCACTTCTTTCAGAATTCCAGAAGCAAGCAGAGCAAGTAGGCTTATACGCCTTTCATTGAAAGCCTTTGTAGGGATTTTCCTCGCTTGGGGAGTTTACAAACTTGGAAAGTACACACGAATAGGCTCGTATATTCCATTCTTAAACTGAATAATAATCACGGACTTGTCAAATTGGTTTTGGTAATATGAGCGAATATGGCCGCGAAATTAGTGAATATTTAAATGTATTTATTCCTTCCCAAGATAGGAAAGGGGATTGTAAAGTGAAGGGCTGAAACTGTGTTAATCTTGAAAGGGTGAATTTTCACATTTCCTCGCAAGAATACAGTCAGTATTTGAACAAAATCTAAAATCTGATGAGCATTGTCCTCACCACCTGAACGAGAAGGAATTGAATGCTTTGAATCGATAAGAAGTATGTTACATCAAGGCTTTTGGAGGAAATTTAGAGTAGAACTTTTACAAGTAAATTTTAACATATCTCACTTTTATCGTCATTGATTACAGAAATTAAGAGATAGACTGAGTTGTGCTGCTATTAAATTATTTTACTGTGACATACATTGGTTTTTAAAGAACATTATAGCACCCTTTAAAAAGATTTTGATTTATTTATATTGTCGAGTATTTGTTTGTGACCAGTACACGTGTCCAATGACATATCATACGATTGCATGGATTGCGTGCTCGAGTACACAGTGTTATTATTCTGCACTGTATATCACGTGATGACTTTTAGACAGGCACTCACGTGATGTCTTTTAGACAGGCGCAGCTATTTAAGCCTAGTAGTGAGAACGAAGCTCCCTCCACCCTGAGTCAGATGAATTTGAAATGCAACTTAACTTGTCTACTCTGGAAAACGAACAAATTATTTCCCGTCCACACTACAAGGATCACAAGTTACAGAAACATTTAAATGCATCTTTGAGCATGCTAGCAGTCAGGCTTGATGATCAACGGCGGGCTGGTAAGTATGCTCACCTTCCTCCGATCGAAGAGCAGACGCGAGAAACAGAAAAAACATCTAGCCTAGCGTTTAAAGAAGACCCAATTAGTTCGCCATAGAATTCAAGAAGCTTTGACGTTTAGTTTTACGTAAAGATCTGTTTTCAATTTTTTTTCGGCCGTCCAGTCTGAAACGTCAGGGTAACGTTTTCAAATTTATCCTTATGGGAAGCGTTTTTGAAAAGCTCTGTTTTCAGTGAACGCGTTGACCGGGTGGTTTGTGCGGGTGGTAAAATACTAGAAACTGATGCTTTTGTTGCGCCAATTCACCTTCATATAATTTTTTTGTAATTTGGTGATAAGGAACACGCGGACTTTGTTGGCACATATGGCGAAATCTGGTACTAGAGACAATCAAATGAAAGAAAATTGAAGCACATTTCCTGGTTTGCATTCTAACGGGTCAGTTGAAAAGAAATATTTCGCAGCGCACAAAACAAGAACAAGAATCGCGCAGACTATCATTGAACTTGCACGTGGTCAGCACGCGACCCGATCCCGTTGAACAATCAGGGTCGTTTAGTACTGTTTTCATAGTTGTCAGGGCGTGTTCTGCGCGCGCTTGACGTCACAGTGTCCTCAGTTTATGAAATCGGCGCGCGGAAGGTGGATGCGTCATTTCTCTGTTGCAATTGCCTGCGAAAGTTTGCCAAAAATTTCCGTGAAATGTGAAATTGAATAAGAATGGGATGTGCTTTGAGCATCTAGAAGAAGACAAATATCATACTCCAAGTGGATCAATGCTTTGAACAAAATTCGTCAAAAAAAAGCGCGCTTTTGCGTCACGACTTGTTCAACAAAGCGACAACCAAGGTTTTTTTCCCGACAATGTGTTAGTAGCCTTTATAACGTTAAACACGTGCAGCACATGCATCAAAATTTTGAGTCAATTGAGTCAGCTGATGTAAGAAGGCGAGTGAAGAGCTGAGACCGGTTTACCTTTATGATAAAAATTTATGGAGTGAGGCTAGTGCGATCACCTTTTTTTCTGTTTAGTACTTCTTATCCATAAGTTAAGTTATAGCTATTCCTTCCCTTTAGATAGCTCACATCAGAACAAATCGCATAATTCCGTATGTCGGTTAATATTGATCAGTCTTGCCGATTTTACATGGACGATCAGGCGATCTTTTGAGGGAGTTAAAACCTTAAACAGTAACAAATTTGCTCTACTCTGTGTTACAGCGGAGTATTGAAAATGATGAAAAAAGTGAGAAGATTCTAATACAGGTACTTAACAAGACATTTTTATTTTAAGGAATTGTAGAGATGTAAAGACAGTATCTTCCAATTTGTTTTCCGTTTGAGGCATTTCGGTGCAACAGGCACTCCTTCAAGTTGTCGTCCAATATCACTACATTTTATTTTTTGTTTGATAAGAAGGTGTACTTTTGGGGCTGAGGCTGAACTTTCTTATTTTATTTACTTATCTTTTCTTTTATTTTTTGCTATTTGCACCTAAAAACGTTCTTAATAAGCTTCTAAAGTGGTGCGGTATAGTATTACATTAGATTAAACTTCGACTAGAAACTGAGTTGGTCTTCAGTACATCGTGCGATAACGGAAACTGCATTGTTAACTATAGAAAATGTCCCTAAGAATTTAAGTTTAAACTATTAGACTACAGTTTAACATTTTTTCTATTATTTATACTTCTCAAAAAAACAAATGAGCGAAATAAACTAAAGACGCTCTTAACTGACTCACAGCAGGGTTTGTTCTTAAAAATTTTTGGTTAATCTTGGCCTGAACGTTCTCTTAAAAAAGGTTCTTTAAAAACAAGAAATGATAAGAAGAGTGTACATTGCCCACGGAGGTAGCACACATCATTTTCTGGCCTTTCCATTCTCGATTTGTTGTCCACACCTTCATCAGCTTCTACTTTACTATTGTTTTCAGCTCGCGCTCCAGTATACGTCTGGATTGAAGCCATTTAGTGGAAATAATCTGCAACGACCTCCGAAATGTGCATACGGAAAATAACAGGTTGCACGTGTCCTCACGCGCTAAACAATCAATGATTAGTTAACCAAATGTTACCACAAATTAAACAAAAGGAAGTGAAACTTTTAAGCTAGTTTCAAATTCCAGCGACTCCGGTTACTTCTGGGACTAATTTGATTCAGGTACTAATTTTAAAATCGATCACATTGCCGTTGTTAATCTGTACTGGTTATTGCTATCAATCAAAACAGCCAGCAGCTGCGTACGTCAGTTCCGGAACGAAATTGTTGTAGAAGGAAACCAAAAGCCTTTAATCTAGGACTTTGACATATGTAAATGATTTGATGTATTTGAATATGCAACCGATGACAAAAGAAACTGTCAAAGCCCTATTTAGACATGATTTGGACTGTCAAATATTAATTTTGCTTTCGATTTCGCAATCAAGTGAATGATCGACTGAGTTTACGACGCCGTCTGAAGGAGTAACTTTGCAAGATGGCAACAGATTTACGAACCTTGATCATTGGTGGTCTTTTTCTCTGTCTTGGCGCACAAGTACACGGGAAGGATGGTAAGATAAATACTCTGAGTTTCGACTGGGTTAATGTTATACTCTTTGCTACTTTCATATGGATTCGGCTTTCCGGTATGGGAGTAAAGCACGTATGTTGGATGACTGGAGCGGCGAGAGTTACTCAGTGTTGCATTACTATCTAAGGGCCTTTCTAAATTATTTTGATCAGTTTTCACAATCTCCGGGATAGTCATACCAGTTTTTACACGTTTTATGATACGTAAACCTTTTAGCCTACTGTCGGAAATGGTAGACAATCATTTCGTTTGGTGCGTTTCACTAAGAGACCGGAAAGACGTGAAGTGGTGATTATGATCTTTGTTTTGCCAAGGAAAAAGGTCGTCTTGTATGTTCAGCTCGTTGGTTGACCTGCAGATGTAATTGCGGAGATTTGGGTTTTCTAGAATAAGAGGTGATTTAAAAGGAAACGTTTGCTGGTGCGTTTTCGACACCTGCCGCGCCCAAATTTAAGACCGTTCCGTTATTACGGAGCTAAAATAATCTTGCTGATTGCTCAATTGTTAGTCTCTTCAAGCGCATATAATAAGCCATTAACAGGGTAATTTAGTGTCATTAACTGAGTTAAAAACGTAAATTGGCCACTTTAAAGAGTATAAAGGCTGACGTTTCGAGAGTTAGCCCTCCGTCAATCGCTCTTATAACACTTCTTAGAGGATGGCAAGGGGTTTTAATTTTGCGTGACGCGCGATGGCCCCAAAATTTGCAGGGTGACGCGTGATTGAACTCAAACTAGACCCTGTGAGCAGGGTAACTGGGATACCTGGATGGTACTGGATCCTTGGAATCAATTGTAGCGATAATACGGGTGTCGGACTAGTATACTGAAATAGTGAGCTCAAGTCTGGCCAAGGGCATACACCTATTTCAAAACATAGGCATGCTATGCATGCAAGAGTTATTTTTTGTAGGGTGGGTGGATTACTTGAAACATTGTAAGTGGTCTACATTCTTACTAAAGGAAAGAAGAGTATTAACGCGGAAAAGAACGAAAATGTCGAATTACCTCACACACAGGTATTTTGTGGTAGATTGTGTGTTGTGTGAATAAATGTAACCAAAAATAAACTGTATTGGTGCCACGGATACCTGTTAGTACGAAATGCAGAGAGCAGACTGCAGACCGGATACAAAATATAGACTGCAGACTGCAGACTGCAGAGTGGGTATAAAATGCAGACTGAGAATCTGAAGAGTTTTTACGTCTGGTATATGTATGTTATTTGCCGGCTGGGAGGTCCGTATGGCGAAAAACTGTGACCGAGGTCTTGAAAATGCTGCCCGAGGCTGTTGCGCAATTTTTCCATTTTGTGGCGGAGGAAAAAAAAAAGACAAAAAAACAAAGGCATTTTATGACTGGGCTACCACAGATATCCCAGTAATTATCCGCGTGACGCGGGACCGGACATAACAACTTGATGCGTGAGGAAACCAATCATTCAAAGTAAATAGAGTCTTAACAAAGGTCAATAAACCGTGGCAGCAGTGACAATGTTTCCTGGTCTTTTCTGTCCTTTGCTTAACTTTCGCTTGACCTCTGATGTCTTTAATCTTCGTGGTAGGTCCAAACAATCGTGACACAGTATGCATAAGTTACTATAGTTAACATTTGCATAAGGACTATGATCTTCAGTGTTTTCTTTTTGTCGACCGCCTGGCTGTGGTGGTGTGCCAGATCGTATCCAGAAAGACCAGAAAGTATCTAAATCCATCGAAGGAAAGATCTGAAAGAGTGTCGACCAAATCGACACAAACGGCTGAAACGGTTAATGACATCAGAGTTTTGGTGTCATTTTATGCCGCCGGAGAGGATGGTAATGTAATCAGAGAGCCAGTACATAAGGAGAGATTTTGTGTACCAGTTAGTACGAGTTCCAAGGTCGTCTCAAAGACCTAAACGAATTCAAAAGCCACGTTATATCTGTTACCGACATGAAGACAGTTGCCAAGCAGAAGTGGTTGGGCAAAGCTTTGACATAAATATTGCCCCGTGTATCAAAAAATAGTAAAGGTGGTGTAGACGTCTACTCAATTCGTACACGAGACTCTTGGGGCCACGAGTAGCCGCAAATTGAAAGGTGGCTAATTTTGCAATATAGCCTATGTGTGCCCGTACCTTTCCCCCCATGGTAAAACGGAAACCTAGATGGGGAGGGTACGGCTACATTAGCAAAGTTCGTACCGGTTCTCGCAAGATAACTAATGGGTCATATATGAGTTCAAACTACGAAACCATTGTCAAAATTATGACTACTGACGTATTAAACAACAAACTATGACAACTATGATGCCCAGATGAACACCTCAGATGTTGAATTAAAGAAGACAAAAAAATCTTCGTGAACAGAACTTCGAAGTGTTCCTCGTAGAAAGTACTGCCAATGAATTCTGTGGCGGGCCTTTGGCTACAGGTTAGCCTGAGTCAGGTTAGCTTAAAGGCTTATTTCGGGTTAGCAAATTAAACTAGAACTTTCCTTTTGAAATTGATTTACAGACTTAAATGTGATCTAAAGTACAAAAGCTTAAATGTCAATCAGTGTTCAAAGTCACGTAATTCTCATTCATCTTTAACGAAACATTCTCCGCCCCGATAAGGGCGTAGTTCTTATCTTCATGGATCGTAACCCTCTGCAGGGTGGATGACAGCGATCTTGGTAACTGGATGGTTATATTCTCCTGTGGCTGTCTTCACTCTGATGTTGTGCACTCGTCCATCCGACCCGGGGTACACGTTGATTATTCGGCCGACAGCCAATTTGACCCGGACAGTGTTGCTATCGGCCAAGGTTACGACATTGTCTACCTGCACATTGCGCTTTTCTACGTGCCACTTTTTCCTCGGTGCTAGCGAGGGAAATATATCTCTCCTCCAACGCTTCCAGGAAGAGTCGACTATCCTCTGTACAAACTCTAGTCGTCGTCGTGGATTCTTTGTGTCGTTGAAAGGACCTTGAGGTACTTCCGATGTCGCGCGTCCTAGCAGTAAATCTTTGGGACATAAATAGGCACCATCACCTGGATCATTAGGAATGCGACCAATGGGATGCTGGCTTACTAGGTTTCCGACCTCAAACAGGCAGGCGTACAATTCGAACGGTGTCAGGATTAACTCACCGATCGATTTCTTCAGTGCTATCTTGACGCTCTTGATAAGCACTTCAGCGCATCTATTCTGGTGTGGAGCAGCTGGGCCGGGTTGTAAATACCCACTGAATTCTTTTCTCTGCGCAGAACTCACGGAGCTGATTAAAATCTAAATTATCGATCATTTCACGCAGTTCTTTAGCTGTACTAACCATCTGCAACCCGTTATCGCTCATCATCACCGCTAGGTAGCCTCTGATAGAGAAGAATCTGTGAAGTACCTGCATAAAATCCATTGTGGAGCAGTCCACCGCCAGCTCTAGGTGAACAGCTCTGGTGTTTAAACAGGTTAAAATAACTCCGTGGTGTTCGGTGTTCTTGTTTCGCCCTATCTGGACATTGTAAGGACCAAAGTAGTCACGAGTAGTGTTGTAGAACAGTGGGGTATGCGGTGAGAGGCGAAGTAAAGGGAGATCTGCCATCCGTTGCGTCTCTGCCTTGTGTGCTATTTTTCGACAACATACACACTTGGACTTCACATACTAGCCCAGTCAGCTTGTTCGCCTTGAGGATCCAGTACTTCCTGCTTGTCTTTGCTGTTGTGGTTGCTACTCCAGTATGCCCATACATGTGCATGCTGCTTGTTATCAGTAGGGATATTCTGTGTTCGTTTGGAAGGAGTATGGGGTGTTTCTCTTCTTAGGACACTATGGCTTCGTCGATTCTGCCCCCAACTCTGATTATTCCTTTGTCATCTATTAAGGGACTGAGAGACTTAAATTTACCTTACTCTAACCGACCGTGCAGGGTTTCCTGTGCTTGCTTGATCCAGAAAGTCTCCGCCCCTTGCAGCTCTTTTTTAGGGGTCCTTTTTTTCTCTCTTGTGCGTTTCTTCTCAGTCGAATTTTCTCTGCTAGCCAGCGTAGTCTTGCCGTTACGCGAATCAGTTTCCTCCAGCTGGAGAAGGTAGACGGATCAATTATATCTTTGGCTTTCACAGTTGAGACCGTTACCACTATCTGGCGACGCTCCATGTCTTCATCTGGAGTGGGTAGGGAAGTCATCTAGTTCGGCCACACGCTTTTTTGTAGACGTAGCAACGCTGGGCCATTAATCCACCTTTCATTTAGTGCATTCCAGGGCGTGAAATTAACTTTTTTTTCTGATAGCCACTTGGCTCCTAAATTCTTCAAAGTGGTAGCCAATTCAAAAAAAGTTGGTCGCCATTTTCAAAGACAAACAAAATCTTTCTTTACGCTGTCAGCGTTCTAGATAGACCCTCCAAAATTAAGTTAGGGAAAAGATCTTTAACCTGCTACAAAGTGGACACTAGGATGGATGATATACAACGTTCAGGCTCATCTAAATCCAAGATGGCGTCTAGTTATCGAGATGCATGTGCTACGTTTTGGAAACAAACTTAACGAGGAAATTTGCCGCGGATTTATCTTTGCAAATCTTTTTAATTCGCTATATCTCTTGGTAAGGTTATGATGAAACGTTCTAGTGGCCAATTTGGCGACTAACTTTCAGGATATGGTCGCCAAAGTGAAAAATTTAGGCGCATTGGCGCCTGTGTTAGGCGCAATTTCACGCTCTGCATTCACATGGATCCCTTGCGATAGGTCGTCGGCCACGTTGTCTTCACTTGGGATATACATCCACTGACTTGGATCTGAGTTACTCTAAATTTCCCCAACCCTTGAAGACACGAACGGCTTGAAATTGCGAGACGGGCTTTGGGTCCAGGCCAAGGTGATTGTGATGTCGGTGAAGAACTTTACATCTCCAAACTGCACCCTAGACTCCTTTTGAATGACGTTTGCCAGGCGACCTGCTAGGACGGCTGCCTGTAGTTTTAAGCGTGAGATGGTGAGCTCCTTCAAAAAGCTGCTACTCTTGACAAACTTAACGAGGAAATTTGCGAGTTAATGCTATGAATTTTATTGTAAAGGCGTCGTCATCCTTTCTATGACGTATGTAAGCACACGCTCCAAATGCATCTTGCGACGCGTCTGCGAAGACACACAACATTGGTGGATTCACGGCATTGTCGGCGGATAAACTTCTCCCGAAGGACACGTTGTCCAGCTCTTTCATCTCTTGAAACAGAGAATCCAGTCCCAGTTGCCACAGCAGTAGTTGCATACCGATTTTCGCTCTGATTATAAACGCGGCAGCGAAACCAATAGGATCGTAGATCCGAGCACCTTGACTTAGGATCATCCTCTTCGTCATCTTTACTGGTACATGACTCGGTCTATCTACTAGCCTCGGGAGATCTACCTTTACCCTGATGTGGAACTTATCTTTCTTGAAATTCCACGGGGTTCCCACGACCTCCTCCTCTCCTCCTTGAAATACGTTAATTCCTTTCTCTATCTCACTGTTATCTTTCTCTGTAAGTTTCTTGTTGGAGATCCAACCCTTGACGGTAAACCCTCCAGTCTTCAAGACCTTGTCTATGTCTTCCGTTAATTTCCGAGCTTCTTGAAGAGTGTCCACTGAGTCGCAGATGTCATCCATGTAAGTATTGTTTGTAAGTACTTCAGCTGCTTCTGCGTAATACGCCTTGTTGCCTTGAGCAGTTTTTCGAAATACTATTTGCGCCATGGCGGGTGCAGGCTTGTCCCCAACAGTGAGAACTGTTTTGATCTACACGTCGGGAGCTCTGTTGGTTTCCAGGTTTCTCCACAAAGACCGGTGGACATGCTGATCTCTCTCGGGGATTAGTATCCTGTGGTACATTTTGGAGATGTCTCCCATTACCGCAATTTCTTTCTCTCGGAATCTCAAAACAACTCCAAACATGCCGTTTAGGAGATCAGGGCCTTTCTTCCAATAATCATTAAGTGTATGTCCTTGATACACAGAGGACGAATTAAAAACGATTCGGACTGGTATGCTCTCTTTGTCTGGCCTTAGCACTGCGTAGTGTGGAATGGAGTGGACAGGGCCTTGATACGCCTCCTCTTCTTTCTTCGACAGTTTTGGTGAGAAGTTCATCTTTTCAAAGCCCGTGATCTAACAAGAAACATAGATTGTTGCTATTAACTACTCATTAATTTTTATTGCAATTTTTATTTCAATTTTATGTGTTCCGGGCCCGCAGTAAGCTGTTGCGGAGTCCCTGCTTGTATTGTATACCATTTACATTTTTTTTTGTATATATATATATTTAATATTAAATTGGCGAAGCTAATGAAATAAAATAAAATTTTCCATTTCCTCCATTTGGTTACAGTAGGCTCCCCCTTGTTCAAGATTCTTCTTAAGTCGCCGCTATGGTGATTCTAGCCGCTTCATTACCAACGTTTTGTTATCCGGTAGCAGATTGGGATCCTTTCTCCATGGGTATGGAATCATCCACTAATTGTTGACCTTCATGCATGACTTTTCTATCAGTTCAGATTCCTCTTGTTCGCTCTCCGTCAACTTGTTCGCATGGCAGATACAAGGTTTCACCTCCACTCTCATAGCTTCCGTCTCCCAGAAGCTGCACAAATCTACTGGTAAGGCAAACTTTACGTGTAATATGCGGGTCACATCAGAAGTTTCTTCTGGCTTTCCTCCAAACACTTCTCATCCGAGTGGGAAACTACGGGCTAGCAGATGATCAACTTGTCTCGTTTCACCGGCATGGAAATGTGTGTGATCAATACGGATAAGAAGGTCGACCTGTCTTTTGTCACGGCGAAATTTCGTATTCTGTGGACCAACAAGGTCCGATATTTGTGAAGTCTTGACTGCGGTGATCTCGTCGTGATGGTAGGAATTCTGATTGCCTTTACTGTGAATCTCTTATCGTTATCGATTGAAGCTAGCTGAACTTTGTACTCTTTCGTCTTTATCGTTTCTTCCTCTCCACCAACTTTAGTGATGGTTACAGATGTATCCTTCCTGTTTAGACCAAGAGTCTCCGTAGTTTCCATCTGCGCGCCTGAATCTAGTAGGACATTTCCAAGTTTGAAGAGACTGTTTGCGCTGATGATATTCGCAGAGAGGACTGATAAGATAGCTTCCTTTGTATTGATTGCCATAGCGACACCAATCTTGATAGCACTGGTCCTGTGAAGTAGCTGGTGATGGTTGTGTGGACACTGCGTTCTGTTCTCTATTTTTGTACACCGTCGGATTCGGCTACAATTATCCATTCTGTGGTCCCTTCTAGCCCTTTTCAGACAGCTGAAACACACGTGGTTAGCTTTGGCGATCTTGATACGTCCATCGATGCTGAGGGCTGCAAATTTCTGACACTGGTCGGACCAGTGTGTTGAGGTTTTGCACAACCAACATTTGTACCAGGGTAGCTGATCATTGTCATCGCCATAAGCTCTTAAGTGGCTGATAGTACGCTGGTTGTGTATACCAACTCTGATCGGGGATCAGTCATCCAGATCATCAACGCATGTAGTGTAGCGGGTTTCTTTTCCTTCTCAAGATCTACGGCCCAGACTTTTCGATCGTCGGCACACATCTTCTGCTCCATGATGGACAACATATGGCTATTATCCATATCACTTGGCAGGTCAACTTCCTTTAATGCGTTGTAACATCGCTTCACGAGATGTACCTGGTCGCAAAACCGCGCATCTTACCCCACATGTAGTGCTTTAGATTGGACAATATCTTGTGTGATAGTGTCTGACACGAATCACGGATCCCCATAAATGGAGTCTAAGTACTCCCAGGCGGCAACGTAATCGGTTCCAATTCCCTTTATGAGCTCGAATGGCTTATCTCTTAAACACGTGCGAAGCAGCGTGACTGCATCTCTAGGTTAATAATTGGCCTCAATCATGTGTTTGATGTCGGAACGGAAGATCGCATAATCTCGTACATTCCCGGAAAAAATAGGCAGCTTTGGTTTTTCGAGCTTGAAAGTACAGGCAGCGTAATCGGACTTCGCTGTATTGACAACAAATGGTGTTCCGGTGGTTTGAACTACTGATTCAGTATTGTTTAATGCCAGATTTTGCACCTCATTAGCAGTCTGGGCACTGTTAATTACATCTACTAGACCACTTGCGGAGTTAGCACTTATTGCAGAGTCAACGGCGTTGACCACAGAAGGGCTTGGTTTACCGATTGCATATTTGAAATTCCATCATTTCCATGCACCCCAATGCTCGAAACCTCCTCTTTTCCACTAGTTGAAGCCTCATTCTCGTCTGCATCCTCCGAATTTGATTGCTCTGCACTACCAATAAACATTTTCGCGTCTAATTCTATTCTCATAAAGATTTCCTGGCATTCGTCCAGCTACTGCTCTTCTGTTTGGTATTCTTTATCGTTCTCTATACTTTGTATACTCGTCGTGTTTTTCCACTAAACTTTCATATATTCATGGAACTTAGCTAAAGATTGTCTTTCTTCATCTGGAGGTCTATGGTTTTCCACTGCATGAACCAACGCCTTTTTTGGCGGCTCGTAGAAATTGAATGAAATGTTCCGCGTAAAAAGTATTGCCGATGAATTCTGTGGCGGGCTGTTGGCTACAGGTTAGCCTGATTCAGGTTAGCTTAACGGCTTGTTTCAGGTTAGCAAATTAAACTAGACCTTTCCCTTTGGAATTGATTTGCTGACTGAAGTGTGATCTAAAGTACAAAAGCTTAAATGTCAATCAATGTTCTAAATCACATGATTCTCATTCATCTTTAACGAAACATTCTCCGCCCCAATAAGGGCGTAGTTCTTATCTTCATGGATCGTAACGAAGCACGAAAGTGAGGCACATAACAAGCTATTGGATGAGGAGGAAATTCAAAGAAGCAACTTGAATAGTAAATACGTAAGCTTAACTCTTGTGTTAAAAATGCTAATCTTTGATTTGTTTTTTTGTGTTCTATACTTGTAAAGTACGATCTGATAATGCGATAGGTAGCGCGAGTAAACGCTCTTGCAGCGTCTAGTTTCAACAAGTAAGTAGTCTTGATTTGTTTAAAAAAAATAAATATGACAAGTGAAACGCAATTCATTCCAGGATAAAATCGTTGGATGCAATATAATTTTCAATAATATATCCGACAGGTTGAAATCTTACAGTATTAGCTTAGCGTACTTACTCCTTTTTACGTGACGCGTGATTGGTTAAGAAAATTACCCGCGATGCGTGATTTGATAGAAAAATTCAGCGTGATGTGTGATTGGACCCCCCCCTTTGCCACCCTCTTCTTAAATCAAATATCAGAGAGTGTATTCAAATACGTCAGCAGAGGCAAGCGATGCTCGAAAGCCGAACGGGAAAACTTCTATCTTCAAATAGAGCGATTTTCAAATGAGAATCGAAAGTTACCGAAATTGATTTGGGTTTGCTTCCTTCGCTGTGATAAGTTGATAAGATAAAAATGAAACCAAAGAAGACTTGGACACTCGCATTTTCAGCACTTTAGACAGTGCACTTGTTTTTAATTTGCATTCTCACTGGCTCTTTTTGATGTTTTCCCTTTATCTGATTGGCTGGTGTGATGACTTTGGTTTTGGTATTGCGACACCCGATCGAAATGTGCTCAATCTTGCAGAATGTTCCAATTACAGTTTTCTCAATGAGTCAAACAGGGCACAAACATTTTACAGAGGAAAAAGATCCCTGTGTGACAGAGCATTACCCACTGGCTGGTACAGATTTGGAGGAGAGGCTGGACAACAAATGCCAGAGTCTTGTGTTGACTTAAGACACTGTGGTACAATTGCACCGGGATGGCTCAACGGAACACACCCCTTGGTGGGGGATGGGGCTGTTGAAAGGAAGGTGTGTTTTCATGCACCAAGCGGGAACTGTTGTAAATTTTCTACAGATGTCCTTGTCCGAAATTGTGGAGGGTTTTATGTTTACAAGCTTAAGAACACACCCCAGTGTGACCTGCGTTACTGCGGCAACGGATCATACTCAGAGCAAGGTAATTTCGTGAATTTCATAATTGTAAGTTTGGCTAATACAAATTATACCCCAGATTCCGCAAATTGTAAAGGCTGATGGTGCATGTGATACTTTTAACTTCTAGGTACAAGAAATCTTTTTATGTAATTCTTGGCTTAGTCCTCCTCCAGTGATTGTAAGTTGAGCAGTCGGCCACAGCTAAAAAGCTGGTAGCAATCACTGTTTGCAATTTCACCCTCAGGAACGAGATGGGAGGCGTAGATGGAACCCCCACCCCAGATTTTGTTATGATCACAGCAAGAATTTGAGAACATCTTACCATAAATGAATAGTCTGTTATGAATCTGCAAGTTGAGAGGAAAATCTATTCTTATGTAAATTTAAGTGCGTTAGTCTGTAACTTTCGAACTTTCGTCGGCCACTTCAGTCCTTCGATTTGGCTGAAATTTGGCATGAAGTCTTAATTTATAATCCTCATCACGAAATGGATATTTAAAAGTTCCAGTTATTTTTGCTTGCCAAAAAAACAGGAAAGTGCACTTGGTCTGCCCATACTTGCCCGCCAATATGGCGGATCGAAGGTGATTTTTTCTTAATTCAACTCGGGTCCTATCGTAAAGATTTCTCAAAATCTCGTGATATCCGTGAAACGATCTTCCCTTTCCCTTAACATTTGTCTAAAAAAACATGGCAAATGTCTGGTTTAACAATGTATGATCCTAACGTTCTAAGGTCACTTTAGGCCGCCTTCAACAGTGACTGGAAAAATTGACCCCAACTTAGTAACCGAATACCTCCAGTGTTATCTCGATCCAGGGGTTACCGTTTACTCCGAACAACGTTTGTTCATAGATGAGCAGATTTCATAAACAAAAAAATGGGGGAAATGAAACGGTCTAGGAAAAAAATCATCAACCCGGACTGACCTGGCTATGTTTGGGACCTGGTCCTAAAAGCTCTTAAATCAATTTACGATAAGAAGAAAACGGTTAAAGTACATTTATCGTCCGGAAAGTTTCCTAAAAGTAAGGAAATATCTTTTGATTTAACATAAACGTGATGATGTTCGAGCGAAATTGTTGCAATGGTATGATTTTAGTAACTAATTGAATTTAGACAAGCCACGCGCAGTTATGCTCAGAGTTTAATTCGCTTACCGTTTTGAGAACGAAGGATTTTGTGAAAGAAACATTCTTGTCAATTGTTATACACTATTGGTGGTAGCAGTTGGTCATTTATTTGAATTAAATTGCTGCAAACTTAAGATTAATGATACAGTACTTACATGTCGCACAACCGGTTTCGTGGAGGATATGCAAATTTATCATGTTTTCCAACAGGAGTCAGTGTATCATTTCCTCAAGTTCGCAGCATAAGAAAAACCCCAACCTTTGATAAGTCCATTGGAGTAATTTTCATTTATATCAAAAGTAAGCCTTAAATACCAACGTAATGCACTCTGGCAGTGGCCACACACACGAAACGGAATGTGGTTTGAGATAGACATCAACTTGAACTCGTGAGAATGCACAAGCATCAAGTTTATTCTTGAGTCTAAAAGTGGAAATTTATTGCTTTACTTGAGGATCCTGTTTAGATAAGGTTAGTGGTTTTTTATCATCTTACTCTCCTTCATGCTTCTTTGACAATTTTGCCCACAACAAGTACAAAAATTGAAATTTGTTTTGATTTTGTAGCGAACACTGAGATGTTGGTTTCAATGAGGTAAAATATTGGAAAAGTTCTCGTTTTTGACAGAAAGCCAAACTTATTATGTCAGTGATTAACGTCCCTTTTTACTTCAGTTTACTTTCCAGTTCTTTGCATGAAGAGAATGCTCCAGAATAATGTTAGTCAAGAGCGGTTTCTCGAGGTTTGCTGAGGATAGTTTCGGACATACCATGCAGTCGAGTGAGTGCATATCCCTTTCACGATGTACTCGAGACATAAAGCCTCATTTATGGGGCTTACACGTTGTTGATGCGTCTTTGAGAAGTGAAATTCAATTACTGTGGGCTAGAGTAGGTACCGAGACAGATTTCATGCTCATGCATCGATGAATTCGAAACTTCAACTTCCCTCCCCCGTGGAAATTGAACTCTTGAAAATCAGTTTTTCAAAATCCAACCTCAGGGGCCAGAATTATGTTCATATGCCCTACCTAAGTTCATTTTTTTTTTAAAAAGGAAAACTCGGGGAACTCACGGGTATTTTACTGTCGTCCGTGCCTGGGGAATGGGAAATTTGAACCTTACGTAGCTTGGGTTGGGAATTTGAACTGGAAATGTCGAATCTTTCTAGAGGGTTAAAGAAGTAATGGTCTGCAAGGTCTAGAGTTTTTAGAGCTCGGTAAATAAGTAGAAAGTCACGGATTTGAATTTGTTTTGTCGATTTGACAAGCTTTTCAAAAGCGATTTGTCTAAAAGATATCGATTGTGAATATTTTTTCGGATTTGCAAAATACTTTTGGATTGTCCCTTTTCGGCTTCCGTACTTCTCATTGCCATCAAAAAATAAATGAAATATGGTTTCTTAGGACTCGGGTCTTAACTTCCGTTTTCGCTACAACCGACAGTTCAGTGATGAACAAGGATTCAATTCGAATTCATAGTTTGGTTTTCCATATAGATTCGGTGTAAAGCTTGTTGAAAGCCATCGAAAGAAGTTTTAAAAAAAATCCTTCACGAACAGCCTCTCGAAGCAAAATAGATCTTAGAGCAAACTCAATTAGCGATGACGCGCGCATTCCAACGAGGTGACGTTTACTTCAAACAACACTCAATTCATGTCTGAGCCCTTAATGAGGGCGCTTTATGTGAGCATTTTGCGCTCACCGTTAATTAAAAAAAATTTGCATGGAAGTATCCTGAAAGGTTGGGTTTCCTTTATACTGATATGACAATTGAAACATACGAAAAACCAAATTAAGACCTATTCAAAAACATGATGTAATTTACGTAATATCTAACGAAGGATATCTAAACTGTTGGCGTGACCAGGAGGATCAACTGCAAATGTTACCTAAAGGCTCAGATTTTGAGCAAGTCACCATTCACCACCAAATAAACTAGGTTCGAATTCACAAGAATCTTTTCTTTTCGAAATTGTCGTTCTCAAAACGGTAAGCGAAATCAACCCTTCCCGGCGTTAATACTGGATCGATTGTTTATATTTATTGGGTGACCAAATATTTATCCCATTGCGACAATGTCGCCCAGACATATTTACTTTTGCCCAAAATCAACAGATATTAGGAAACTTCTGGAATTTGCTTTCATTCTGGACGAAATAAGTACTTGGACTTTATTTCTGAATGGTAAGCTGATTTAGGAGCTGGTCCCAAACATAGCTAAGTCATCATAGATTAATAACTTTTCTCCTTTGACCTTTAAATTTCCCCCATTTTTTATTAATGGGATCAATTCATCCATAAACAAATATTATTTCAAATAAATGGCAACTTCTGGATCGAGGTAACATTGGAGATATCAGACTAACAAGTTGGGTAAATATTTTACTGTTTAAGGCGGCGTAAAATGACCTTCGAACGTTGACATAACCTGAAATCAAAATCTGTCATTTCCCACGTTTTTTCCCATAAATCTTATGAAAAAGGGTAGACCTTTTTATTTATAAAAAAAAGAAATCTTTACGACAGGACTGGAGTCGAAGTTATAAGAACACCTTCTATACGCCACGTTAGCGGGCAAATACGGGCAGACTTGGTCGGCTTTATCGATTTTTTGCCAAGAAAAAACAACTGGAACTTTTTAATACCCATTTCGTGGTTAGGACCCTAAAATTAGCCTTCATGCCAAATTTCAGCCAAATTGGTAAGGTTACGTGGCCGCGATTTTTTTTAAAGTTCGAAAGCTACAGACTATTGCTCTTTATAAGCGTGCTCAGTTGGGGCCGTAATATCACTCTGTATAGGACAATTTCTTTTTCTAGGAAAAAATAATATTTTCTGACTTTCAGGAGGACCTTATGATAAGCGTGCTAAAAATAATTTTCCACTTAACCGCCATTTTCTCAAACTTCGCTTTCCCTCAAAGAATGTTCCACTTACAAGTTGCTGAACGAATCTAACAGAGCGGAAACATACAACAACCCGACTTCATTCATTCACCTTTGTGACAGAACACTTTTTGGCTGGTACAGATTCAGCGGAGAGGCTGGTTTTAAAATGGCTGAACATTGTGTCAGCAAAGGTCGTTGTGGTACTTTTGCACCTGGTTGGCTCAGTGGGACCCATCCTACTTTAGCTGAAGGTGCTGTTGAACGTGAAGTGTGTTTCCATCGGTCTGCCTGGATGAGTGATTGCTGTTTGTTTTCAACATTCATCAAAGTTCGCAATTGTGGAAAGTTTTACGTTTACAAATTAAGGCCGCCACCTGTTTGTTCATTGCGCTATTGTGGCAATGGGGTATTTAAAAAAGGTGAGAAATTCTCAAATATAAAAATTCATGTTATATTGACACAACTGTTAATTTTGTTTTAACTTTCTCAATTATTAAAAACTTAATGCGCTGCACGAAATTGTGAAATCCATTTGGTCGACCAGGGTTTCTTATCAGCCTTAATATGCTACGTTCATGTTTAAACAACTTCGGTGTTCAAGTTTTCGAACCTTTCATGATCTTTAAACAGCACTTTTCACATTGGATTCTTGAAATACGACGAGGATCGGTTGCGCTCTTTGCGCCCAAAATCTGATTAACAAATCATGAGATTCCATGGTGCCGCTCGTCCGTTCAGAGTAAGAAGAGTCACACTAAAATGACCTTGACTTTGTAAGTATTCCCTCTTTTATTTTAGAGTTAACAACAGAACCAGTAACGTCGCACAGGAGTGTGGACAATCAAGTTTCACATACTATGTCTTCCCCAACACAAGCTGGGAGAATGACCACAGGTATGCACTCACTTTTCTTGTGAAAGGCTCTGGGAAGATGAACTGTAACGCTGTTGATTCTGCGGCTCAATTTTAAGGGCTTTTATTTCATTTTAGTTTTTTTTTCTACGAGTTTGGTAAAATGAGTCTGCTCAAATTCCTTTCTTTTTAATGATTCTTACCACCATGGTGAGTAGTAGAGGAAAGAGAGAGTGGAAGTGATCAGAGTGGAATGGAGACTGGACCTGATCTGAAATTGTAAACAGGCTGTTCATTATATGCACAATTTTGTATTGCCTGGTTGGTGGAATTTAGCACTATGAACATGTAGAAAATAAATGTAGTACCTTTCTTTCGCATGCGTTCTTCAGCTGCATTTATGCCCCGTCTGTACGACTGAGCAACATATACCACAGTTATCAACGATCATGGGGCTCGAGCGAATTTTCATATTTATATAAAAAATTAGCTAAAACTGTACACACTTCTTTATCATATTTTCTTGCTGATTCTTTTTTAGCATCGACAACCGTTCTATCAGAGGAAAACAAAAGCACCAAATCGAATACAGGACAAGTCTTGACAAGATCTTGGACGACAACTATCTTTTCTCAGTCCACGTTGTTTACACAAAAATTACCATCAACTAAAAGACCTTTCGTAGGTAAAGCACCGTACTGGCCGGGATGAGATTTTCTTAGTCTGAATAGGGAAACCTGATAAATTGCATGCTGCGGGTTACCTGCGATAGACAAGCACTACATCCAGGATCTGAGTTCTAGTGTTAGTCTTAGTAGCTTTGTGAACAAGAAACCGTGACAAGCTCTGGTCCATAGGCCACAGGGCAGATGTCGTCCATAGACCACATGTCAGGTGTTCAAACTCAGTTTAATATTAATAATATTTAACAAAATTTGGTGAGCGAAAATTTAGAGTATTGAACGGCTTATCTCCTAAACTTCACCCTCGTCGATTGATTCTAAAAGCATGGTTTTTGGACAACAAAAATTTGTCTTTGTTTGCGGCGTTCACAACTGTCTTTACTCTTTTTTTACTTTGTTTCCTTATCCTCTTTTGACTCACTCGCTTTCGTCTTTGTCCATTTATGTACATGTATTTAACAATATTTATGTTTCGCCTAAAAAATCAATAAATTCCCGTAAGGCACCGTGAGGTTAACCCCAGATGAAAATGATGGGCATGGTTGTTTTTCTCCATGGAGTTCAAATCACTGAAAACCCCGCCATTAATCATTCATGTTTTTTTTTACGTCATAGAAGAATCAACCTCCAGAATTCCTTTCAAAATAATCTGGGGACTAGTCGGTGCACTTGCCTTAGCCATACTAGTTACGATTATTGTTATTTTTGCAAAACAAATCAGACGGAAGAGAAAAGAGAATGTCAACAAGGTATATTAACAAATTATAATTTATTTGCTTTGCCTTCTCTACTGATTTTAAAGTGGTTATTTTTTGTTTTCATGGAATGAGAACTGACTTGAGTGACGTTTTCGAAAGTTATCCTTCGATTCTCTTTTATTTCTAGGGGAAGATCGGTGAAAATGATATTCACATGGTTGAAGTTACGACGGACATAATCAACCATTTAAGAGGTCTAGGCCGGCAATTTTCCACAGGACAGCTGGATACACCCCGCGCGGTCGTACACGAAGTATTGGTAGTTGATAATGAGACATATCTAAAGCAAATGGGAATTGACAGGAACTGGGAAATTCCTCGAGAAAGACTGGAAATAACGGAAGAAAAACTTGGTGGAGGAGAGTTTGGAGTCGTAAAAAAGGGAAGCTATATCAGGAGAGATGGTCAGAAACTGCCCGTTGCTGTTAAAATGTTGAAAGGTTAGACATAATAAAAAGTTATATTCGTTCTCTCCTTTTTTCTCGCAGAACCAAACAAAGCTTTAAGACTTTTTGACGACTTTTTGTTGACTTTTTGATGACTTTTTGTTATTTAGGAACCCATGGTGGGTACGATTAAAACTTTCGGTATAAGATCTTTGCGCATTATCATTCACGGCCTGTACAATTAGCTGTGTGTTTTGGCCACATGCCCCTACGAGACCGATTTTTCTAACACAGTGCAGTCTATTAGTCGCAATGAAACTTTTCTGCTTGTTAACCATGTTGAATAGCCAGTACTGAAGAAAAAAAGCAAACTCTTCGTGAATTTTCGATGCACTGAAATTTTGCTTTTTTTTTTTTTTTTTTTTTTTTTTTTAAAAATATAACACAGATGAAAAGCAGCGCATTGGTCTGATCCATGAGTTAGAAATTCTTAGGAAAGTTGGTCGCCATTCAAACATAGTGAGCCTCGTTGGGGCCTGCTCATTTGAAGGTATTACACGAAAATAAAGCTTTACAGGCAAGAACAATTTTGTTGAATATATATAGGGGTCATTTACCATATTGCCTTCCTGTCAGTAAGCTTACTTCAGCTATGAATGCAAAGATTTGAATTTTATGGCAGTGACTTATCAGATATAATTGTGTTTCCCTGCAGAAACGACCGAGTGTGGTCGGGAAAATTAATATACGTTAAGAAAAGTTAGATGCATGAAAATCTGTTTGACTTTTAGTTAAGTTACAAGTAAACCGAGTTTCTTTTAATTAATAGAAATAATTGAACGAAGGAATAAATATGTGTGGTGGGTATGCCAATTGAGCATAAACATTATTGATACATACATTTGTCGATGGCGCTTTTATTTCTGTCCTTAGAACCTTTGTGTGTGGTTGTTGAGTTTGTACCTGGTGGAAGTCTTGATCAGATATTGCGTGACAGTCGAATTCCTGTCGGGGCATTAGATACAAATTATGTCAACGTTTGGTCGAAACTGTCCGAGAGGGAACTGTTAAAAATTGCTTCAGATGTTTCAAATGGAATGCGCCATTTAGAAAGCAAACTGGTGAGTAATAATTTGTTGTGTGTACTCTTCTCGACTGACCTTGAAATTCAGCTGCAGTTAAGTGAATATTTCGTACAAACGTGAGTTCGTAAAAATTTACGGTCTTTTCGTTTTTGTGCGACGGTGGTGTAAAGGAAATTAAAAAGGCACTCACCTTCGGATTTTAACCATTAAGCTACAATGGTCTTTGCACTGCGACAAGGTGCAAAAATACCTTTTTCCCTCACTACGTTCGTCCAAATGAAAAACATTTTCTTCTAATTCGGACAGAAGATAAACAAACAGAGACATAAAGAAACTACAGTAAATACAAGTTGGGTGGCTTTACTGAGCTTTTTGGACTATCTTTTCACTTTCCGAGAAAGAGGAAACATACCTATGTTTTAACTAACCTGTGCGTCTTTCATTTGTTATGGGTTCAGTGCGTTCATAGAGACTTGGCTGCTCGAAACGTTTTGATCGGTGAGGGACTTGTAGCAAAGGTGGCAGATTTTGGAATGTCACGTGACATTTCTCAAGATGGAGTTTACATTAAGTGCACCGAGGTACATAAACGTCTATGTCACTTTTTTCAATTTCTTTTAAACTTTTTATTTGCAAGTCTATGAAAAAAGAAAAAAACAATAATTTACAGTCTTGTTTTTTTCAAAAATGGATATACCGGGGTTACACCTTACTTGTATTCTCAAATGCAAAATTACAGGGCAAAGTCCCGTGGCTATGGATGTCTTTGGAGAGTTTTAGGGGAATCTACACCACGATGTCTGATGTGTGAGTAGCGGCCTATTTTATAACTAGCCATACCGTTCATACCGTAAAAATAAAAAAAAAAATTAAATTAAATGTCATCGTTTTCCGAGGAAGATGCTAAACAGGTACGAGAAAGTCGAGTCGTCATCAGTAACGCTCATTCACATTTGGTTTTTGGTGTCTCTGGATGTCTTGCTCTTATTTTTATTATTGATCAGAACACGATAGATTTGTCAGAATCAAATCAAAGTGTTCACGGTTTTCCAACACTCTATCTTGTATAAGGACTATGATAGGTTTCGATCACCTTCATCAGGTTCAAAAGAAAGTGTTTTTACATCAGCGGTGAAATAAACAGACAAAAAAACAAAAATAACATAACCAAATGACACTATACCTGGCAACTGCACCATTAGCCCTGCCAATAACTATATTGACCTGTACGATACACAATGTTAGTGATTGTATTCTTAGCCTTTAACTTGTTCTACCATAACAATGCTAAAGCAGTTAGACGGTTGATCATAGTTTTAAGTACGAAAGTGCAGGTGTGCATGATTATAAAAAGCACGAACGATTAAACGAACTTAGTCCGGCTAAAAGACGTTAATTTGTAACGCTGGAATCTAAAATACAGTATTGTGTGTTTTTTTCCAGCTGGTCATTTGGTGTCGTTCTCTGGGAAATCGTCACCTTGGGTGAGTGGAAACGTTAAAGTAGCATCCTGCCTCTTTCCTGACCGTAGTCTTGCTCGGATGCCTAAAAACCTTGATGGCACATTGATATGAAAGCAGAATCATGCTAAGATGATTTCTTTTATACCAGACAACAGAAGACACTTCGAAAACAAAATTAAACATAAGTCATACGAATTAGACGATGTAGATTTGACTGAATTGCCCGTAGAGATTCTACTAACCTTGGACCTTCCGATTACGTGTTCGATTACTGTTCTAACTGCTCTGCATGGCCACGGCTACAGCTCGTTGGCATCTTAGGTCACAGTATAGATTCAATTGAAATGCCAGTATTAAACGTCAGCATGACGCTCCGATCAGTAACGTCGATCGCACCCTTTGAAGAGAGATTTGGAAAATGTGTGCCTGGTCATTGAACAGAGATGGATTTTACCCTTTATTAACGATGAATTTTCTTCTACAGGTGAGCAACCTTACATCGGAATTACAGGCATTGTACAACTTTGTAGCTTGCTACAGGATGGAACGAGACTTGAGAAACCACCTCACTGCTCTAAACAACTGTAAGTTATTTAACTAATAGGGAAGATTTTAGGTTCCAAGCATTGTAGCTGCAGGCTTTGCCCCATGACTGGGGGTTGTTTTTGTAACTAACGTGCCCCAGGTTTTGTCCTGTGTTTGACAAAGAGCCTCAAGAAGTGATTATTTATGCTGCAAGTCAAAGCTACAAAGAATGTTCTATTTTTTTAATAACAATTAAAAACGGGCAGATTTCAAGGCTGATAACATAAAAATGGAATGAAGCACTTTAATATCCTATTGGTTGTTCGATCATTTAAATCTTCTTAAACCAAGCGCTTTGTTATTGCCTATTATCTCTAGTTTTTGAAGTGTCGCCTAAGGCCTGTTGTTAGAAACAATTTTAGGCTTTTAGGTGTTAGAAACCTATGCAACCTTTTTCATGTTTAGTCATAAGAGGTGACATGTTACTTCAATACGCAACCCCTCTACTTTCATTGCGTCCTCTTTAGGTATGACATTATGCTAGAGTGCTGGCAAGAGAGACCAAAAGATCGTCCAACTTTTAAAGAACTCCATTCGAAACTTCACTCGATCTTGTACGAGACCACGGTATGGATAAATTACAAGTAAAAAAACTCTAGAGCTGGCATTATAGTCGACCAAGAACCAACACCAATGTTATCGCAACCATTAATAGAATAAGGCAGACATTATAAGTAGCCAATGAGAACCCTTACATTTAATGCAAAAAGATATATATCGGCGAAACAGGAAGACGAATTGGCGACCCATCCCGAGAGCACCTCCGTGACGTAGAGGGGAATGACAAAGACGCATCCAAACCAGTCGCTAGACATTTTAATCCCCCTAATCACTCTAAGTGGCATATGTTATGCCCAGTCTGTAGCTTTTCCTCGCATTTAGGCAGTTCGGAAAGCCACAAAACTCTAAAATAAAAATTTATCTGCACTCCTGATCCCCACCAAGAGATTACGAACCGGCGGTTTACAATCCCTCTTCCCCACGGATTATTTTCCCCACCAACTGAAATTATTTTGATAAGTTACTCGGCAATTAAAGCTAACACTGTAAGCTGAGTCATCCGGCCGGTTAAGACTTCTACAGAATGAATAAAGGAGGAGTTTACTTTGTGTTACTTATTAAATAACTCAGGAAAGCCGCTTGATATATGGTGATATATTGATTTCTTACTACCGCAGGTTACGTACATAAACATTTCCTATTCAGGGGGAAGAGGAGATCACGCTGATTTTCAAGAGCTCTCTGAGAGCAATAGGTGATCTCAGCAGCAAAGGTCGTAGACACGGAGCAGCGTCCCCCACACGTTTAGGTCCAGAAATTATCGCCCGCGTCACAGGATAAAACTGGCTTTGTAAAGTTCTCTGTCCTATGATCTTCTTAAAGTGTAGTAGTTAGTGTACTCTTCCACTTCATAAATTTTCCGATTTGCAAATTCATTTGAAATTTTCACGTAAAACCGAAGCAACTGATTCAATGAAAATGACTTTCATTATAGGGTGATGACACTGATTTAATCACTTATTGAACTCTAGGCCACTCTTCTATTCCAATTTTCCCTAAAATATCTTTTTTTTTTCTCCTTCCGAGAAAATATAAACGCTTGTTTGGTGACTGTTTTCGAAAACACAATACGAAACTCTGAGGTCTCATTATCTAAACAAAGTTTAGCCGTTGTTTATAAAAACTGCATCCTGAACGATCCTCAATTTAGCTGAACCTTTTATCGGAACATTCAGTATTGTGAACAGCGTTAAGAGGGCCGAAAGCTATTTAACAGTAGAAGAAAATTTATTTAATTAAATAGGCCCTCTTATAAAGCCTGAAGCCCACTGATTGCGTGGTTTGGGTTAGACCTCGTGTAAATAACGGGCCCTAAATGTTCCTATTTATAATCTCCTTGTAAATACCTTTCGGCTGGGTTCTGTTTAGTCTCCTTTGTTTTTTCTCCTCCATGTCTTCAAATTAGAATGAGAACATGCTGTGTTGTGGAAGGGGAGATTTTGTGAGGCAAGAATGTACGAGGCGGTTCTTTCTTTTCAAGTTTCGATAGCTAAACTAGACCTCACTTCACAGGGAAAAGAGGCCTGAAGTAAAATGCTCTCGTTTCAAAGAAAAAATATTTTCCTCAAAGCTTCCATAATATTCAGATCACACCCATTGAGACATTTCTGCGAGGAAAAGTTTGATTTAAACTACGTGCCGGTGACCGCGTCGGTAATCATTTTGGGATGTTTATATGGGCTCCTGGAAAAACAGGATCAAGGATCAAGGATCTATGGATTGCCGGATCAAGGATCAAGCATCGAGGATCAAGGATCAAGGATCAGTTCAAAATAAATCAAATTAATTAAATAAATTAATAGGCATGACTGATTGCTAGGCTTGAGTCGATTGTGCCAGCATAATTTTTAGCATAATTTGACAAAACGAGCATAATTTTTATCTTTTTTCAAAGAAAAGCACTGCCGGCATAATCTGCATTTTTGCTTCCACGATGTGAACAATTTTCGTAATTTTGTATTGAATATACTTCTCTTGACTGAATTATGTTTCTAGAATGTTGTTGCTAATAATGAATTGCGCCTACGGTGAATTCACTGCGGTCGTTGTAACGTTTGTTGGTTTTAGGCCCTACTCGTGCGACTCGCTAGCGAGTTGACTGAGATCCAAGATAAAAGATGGCGTCCACCTCGTCGAACACTTTTAGTTCTTCAGGCAATGTCTCATTAATTAACTCCTCTTTCAACGATTCGCAAGACCATGCTCTAGGAGATTATGTTCGGGCTTGTGTTATGCTTCAGTGCAATAAACGCTGATAAGCGTACTACTCTGCATCCTTGCTTTGACTTAAGAAGCTCCATTGATTGAAAAATGATGAGCAGCATGTTTATCGATTCTGAGGAACAAATGCAGGGGAAACATGCAACGATACAATGTTTGATAATTGGTTCATTAAAATAATGGGCTGCAGTTACCAGTAATCAGTTGCTGTTTGTTTTGTGTTTACCCCAGTGCTCTGCCTTTATTTTGCTTAAAAATCAAGTAGCATAATTTTGATGCCAGGAGCATAATTTAGAGAAACGAGCATAACTCGGGCTTAAATTTCGTAAATTTTGAGCAGTGCTAGGAGCATAATATGCCAGTTTTACGGGCACAATCGACTCAAGCCTGCGGGGGAAGGGCTAGAAAAACAACACCTGTCTGTCAATAGAGAGAGATCTTGACTGCGTCACGTAGATGAGCAATCAACCATGCCTATTAACTTATTAATTCATTTGATTCATTTGAACCGATCCTTGATCCTTGATCCTTGGTCTGGTGATCCTTGATCCTTGATCCGGTGATCCTTGATCCGGTGATCCAGTGATACTTGATCCAGTGTTTCCAGTCAGTTAGACCACCCGAAGAAATCACTGATTTTGAGTTTTTCTGAAACAACCTGGAACTCGACCTACTGATCTCCTCGTGTTTCTCATGTCTTGTTTCATTCCACCGAAGAGCAACGACTGGGTAAAAACAATTTCCATTTCCGCTGACAACGAATTCTCTCCTTTGATGACGTAATTTGTTCATCGAAAACTTTAACTAGTACGAAAACAGGCTGTACACACATCAATACAACAATAGGATTGTACTGAGTTATTTCTCAAAGGTTTAAAGTTAATTCTGTGGTATTTCGAGACCATTGCTCGAAGTCAATTTCATAATAAACCTCACGCAAGGTGAGGTTAATAGGTAGATTTTATCGGATATTTCATGGTTCATAACACAAACCCGTACCCCTCCCTCGTATCCACATTACCCAAATCCATTTGTGATAAAATGGCGGCGAAAAGCGATGATCTCTCACCAAAATCGTGTATTTTTACATGGAACAACTTTGCGTAAACACAAGGATTCGACTACTGACAACTCTTTCATCGCTGAACTACGAAAAATGTCAAACAATTCAAGAGTTTGTCGAAGATGAGAAACGCTTGGCAAACCTTACCGTGGGCCTGCCACAAGCATCACGGAAAAACAAGCCGAAGCATGGGTTATGTCCCATTTCACGATTAGTCCTTTAACCTTGCTGAAAATTTCTAGAGTTCTTAAATTATTTTGAACTAAATGAACCTTGAACTAGATAGACGACTCAGTTGAACGCCCATGTCAGTCGCTATTATTTTGTGGTAGGGGGGGAAGGATATCTTCGCTCACCTCGCTCATCCCCCCACGGGCTGGATTGAAGCCCGTGAGGATTTGTGACAAACATTCTGCTCTGTTCTCCCGGAACCTCGTTCAAACCCTAAATAACTTGTTTTCCACCAGAAGATCATGCACCTCGTGGAAATATTAGGTAATTTTTTTTATTTGTTTCCTGTTAAGACTTATATTTTTATTCCATCATACATTGTGATAATTTTTAGCGAGAACTATTTCGTGACATGAGGTTTTAGAATTTGACTTTCAGATGAATACAACTTATGTACTTACTCATGTATTCACAACTGTACGCCTTCGTTTACGAGGGTGACCGGTCGTTTCGCCAACGGTAGTTTCGCAAACGTCTGTGCTCAATTCGCAAACGTGTAGAAGTCAGTTCGCGAACGTTTAGAAGTCAGTTCGCAAACGCTTTAAACATTACATGTCAAACTAGGATTAATGAGTTATATGATTCAGAATACTACATAACTGACACGTTGTATGCGTAAATTATTGGATGTGAAATCTCAGCGCTTATTTCTCGCTAAAGTATATTTCATAGTCAAATGGACAGTTTTTATCCCGTGTCTTGATAGTAAGTGGACCTTCCCTCAAAGAGCAAAGCTTCCTGATAGAACACAACAACAGTAAGTCCTGTTTCATATCGGTAGATTGATTTGCGGATTACAGCTACTGTACATGCAAAACACATACGCTGTGATAGAGCAAAATCAACCACAAGACTGTATGACTTAAGCTAGAGAGTTAGTTTGTAAGCTCAAACGTTGATATCTCACATCTACAAAGTGTTTGAACTGACTTCTTCCCATATAAATGTTTAAAACGTTTGCAAACTGACTTCTAAACGTTTGCGAACTGACATCCACAAGTTTGTGAACTGACCAGAGACGTTGGCGAAACGGCCGTTGGCGAAACAGCCGTTGGCGAAACGAATCGTTTGCGAAACGACCGACACTCGTCTACGAGAATGAGTCGCCGTATAGGTCTTGTTTAATATCAAAGAAAACGATGTTGATCATTTCACGTGAGCTGCATTTTCAGATCTTCATTAATGAAATTCAAGTTTTCTAGCTTTTTGAATATTCGAAAGGCTAGAAAATTTGAATTTAGATATTGAAAACCATCGTTCATCGCATGCAACATAAGAAAACAGAACAGCATCGTCTTAGTACACAGTTTAGGCTTTTGGCTTGCATTAAAGAAAACAGGGAATAAAATTTTCGACAGATCAGTTTAAGTACACTATAATGGTTTATTACAATGCTTAGCATGTGGAGTGTTCAGCTGAGAATGCAAATTTAATTTGACACTCTCAGCAGCTAGTTCATGTATTTCAAGGTCCAATATCCAGTGCTCTCAAGTACCCACTCATTATAATAGTAATGCATTTTTAGTCCATTTTCCTATACTACTTTCACCTGATTGATTAATTATTCCTAAGTTGCTCTTAATTTAACAAATAGATTCCAAGTTGCCCTGTGTCTGTTCAGTAACAGATCACAGATGATGTCAAAATGTGGTAAGATCAAAAAAGTGGCACATGAAGCGCAGCCGAGTGTGTCACTAATTTTCTTACCACATTTTGACATCCGCTGTGATCTATTACTGAAAAGACGCATGGTAACTTAGAATCTATTTGTTTTATATAACAAAGAATTAAAAAAAGTTTTAATGATGATGTCATCTATATGTCTGTCCTCCAATAGATCATAGGTGAGAATCAATCAGAAGGTGTGCATAACTGAGCTTATTATGTAATAATTTGTAGAATGTCAGTGTTCCATTATGGTTAAACAGCTGATGCTTTAATGACACCTGTTGTAACACGTTACATAAAAAATCTTCATAAGCACAGTGTTTTGGAAATCATTTACCTATGTCACGTAAGACTGTTCCCAACTTTCATTCTTGACAGTTCTACTATGAATTACTAATTATGTGATTTCCTTTTAAAGTCAAACCTGTATTATTATCAATATACGCGGCCAAATAGAAAATCGGCCTCTTCAAAACACACGCTCAGCGGGCCGCAAAAGACTGACAGCGGGCTGCTAATGCATTATCAGCCCTACAGCTGATTGGTTCTTGCTTCATCATCCGATGGATTTTAACCAATTAGAGTAAGCCTAGTGTTGACGCGGGAAAACCATTCATTTGTGAAACTCCGGTTTTGAACTGCAGTTTTTTCAGTCGTCGAATCGTCTTCGAGCGAAAACTGAAGTAATGGAAGACATTAGCAGTCAAAACTCAGATTTGGGGCTAGAAGATTTGGACAAATTAGAAGCAAAAGGTCAAGCGGAAAATACAAAGAGAGCCACTTCGTGGGGGATCAAAAAATTCGAGAAATGGTGCAACAAACGAAAGCTGAAAGTTGACTTCAATTGTGTAACACCGGTTGAGCTAAATGAATTACTGCGGAAATTCTATGCTGAAGTTAAATCGGAAAAAGGCCAACTGCTAACACCAAGTACTCTAACTGGTATTCGAGCTGTGAAGTGACTTTGAATTCATCATTCACTTAGCTTGTATTATTAAAACTCGCATTCTTGATATCATTTGGCCTTGTTTATTGATAATAATGATAATGACATGACTTTTTTCGGGAATATTGTTTATTTGCGCCCTTGTAGTGTCATTTTGCGCTCGGGCCGCAAATGACACTACGCAGGCACAAATAAACAATATTCCCTCAAAAAGTCATGTTATTCCCTTATTAGCAGTCACCCCCAGGGTATGGCATGGTGATCACTTCCTGCAAGTTGACCATTTTATACAGGTTCTACAGAATAGGGGTATTGTAAAAAACATCATTTTATGACACATGTGACCATTTGATGTATGAAACTTGCTCACAAATACTACTGGCGTTGATTTCTGGAGATAAACATGGACAAGATATACTGGAAAGCTTTTTCTTAGTTTTATTTGATTGGTTCTGGTTTAAGGGAACATCCAGCCAAGCAGCTAGGACTCAGTTAAGGGTGATTATGATTGCTTAATAGAAGTGACTGTTTAACCCTTTAACTCCCAAGATCTCATTAGTAATTCTCCTTGCTGTCTGGTCTGCTTTACAATTCTTATGATGTCAATTTGGAGAATTTGATATTGGATCAACTAATAATCCCCTGATTTATATTTTATTTCATTCTGATCACTTCTATGCTTGATATTGTACAGATGTAAGGGGAAATTCTCTCTTAGTCACTCATGGGAGGTAGAGAGTTATTAGAGGTGAAAATTGAGGTGTTTTAGGGAAAAGAATTCTGGGACTTTGACTACAGACCACTTAATATTGGGTGACTGCTTAATACAGTGCTGCTTTATTCAGGTTCAACTGTATGCATAGTATTTACAAGTATATGACTGATAAGCCTGTTTAGTTTATAACCCTACTGTATGACCAACTCCATTTTATACCCTACTTTTGTGCATAAACAAAATAATAATAATTATGTTATTTCCTTATTTTGCAAATAAATTTTATTGACCATCCCATTATCATGACTTAACTTTGTTGGGAACAAGATGCAATTTCCTTGGCAACAAGAGCTCTATGATCAGAGTTCTGATGTTTGTTGGTTTTTTATTTAAAAAAAATTGAGAGTTAGGAGTGTCAGCTATATATGCCCTTGTGTCCATGCTACTTAGGCAGACTCTGTTATCAAATGAATCCTCTTTAAAATAAATAACAAATACTTAGTCTGGTAAATGGGTAAAAATGAAACAAAAACTTGATTGCATTTAATGTGTTCATACAGTGTATGTTCTATATTGGTAGCCAATCTAATTGCAGAGTTGTTCTTCAGTTGCTGCTGATTAAAAGTGCATTTCTATTTCATACCTATTCAGGTCTGTTCTTGTTATCATGGGCAGCAATCAAGACTACATTTGCACAAAATACTAGTAAGTGACATTAATTAAATTCATTTGATTGTTGCATTTACTAGTAAAGCTGTGATGAATAAGTGGAACTCTGGTATCAGCACTATAGGATACATATCAGTCCATGAATAAAGGGGATAAGTTTCTAAAGAAACTGTGGTGCTGGGTTGGTGGGAGAGTTTAACATGGTATCATCTGAGTTGATAACATAAATTGGCCATGGTAAAGAGTTTGAAAGCTAACATTTTGATTGTTACCCATTCCTCGAAGTGAAGGGCTAACACCCTGATGGAGGGCTAATGCTCAAAACGTCAGTTTTGAAACTCTTTATGGTGTTCAATTTATGTTATCAACCCCACTGATAATACTTATTACCTTACATATCAGTCAGTGCCTGAGTATCTTCATATTAAAAACAGAGAATAAATGATAAGAATAGTAATGAATATAATTGAATATAAGAGAGTGTTTAATTCAAGATTTGTTTATAGCTCACTGGTTCTGTAAGGATGCCCTCTTCTTTACATTCTAACCTCTTATTAGATGTAAGAGGAATAAGATAAAAACAGAAATCTGCTAGTCTTTCTAGAACAAAGGTTAGGAGCTCTAGACCTATTTTAATGACCAGCAACTGGTCTGCTGAGGCCTGAGTTTGTGTAGGTTTGTTAGTGCTATTTTGTAACTTCTTTGGTTGTGCAGGAGGCAGTAGGTCTTTTGTGTTTATTTGTCCAGGGTTGCCTGTTCTTTAATTTCCACTGTGATAGTATGGTCATATTTACTGTTGAGTCTGTCAGATGAAAAATTATTATGATAGAGTTTTTGTACCATCCTGTTAGGTTTTTGAGTTTTTCAGTTTTGCCCCAAGTTTCTTAAAGTCATTTTGTGATATGGATTGCAAGCATTGAATTTCAAAAGTATTGGAGATGTATGCTTGAAGGGGGAAGGAAGAAACTGATATTATTAATTTTTTCTTCAAGGGATGATATAGAAACTTGTTGGTATGTAAAGGTACTGTATGGGTCCCATATGCCTGAGTTGAAAAGACCTTAAATACACAAAATCTCAAGTGGATCTAATTTAAAAGGACAAAACACATTATAAAGATAAAGTTCTTTACAGGAAATGTGCATGATCTCTTCACAGCTGCAAGTCCCAACAACACATGTTTGCCAGGGAACACTAACAACAACAACCTCAAATTAAGTGGCCTTAATGGAACGTTTGAGAGTCCAAGAGATCCTTATCACTTTCAATATTACCCAGAAATGAGCTGTGATTGGTTCATTACTGTACCAGAAGGGAACATTGTAAAACTCAGCTTTGATCTATTTGATATGGATTATGTGGCTGGTGGTTCGCCTTTATGGTATTGCTATGGTGATTATGTAGAGGTACTTGAAGGGAACAGAAGTGACAGTAAGGGTAGTGGAAAGTTGTGTGGTCTGACAAATCCAGGGATAATCCGCTCGAGAAGTCGGTACATGCTGGTGCGATTCAGATCAGATATCTTCTCCTCCTCTTATCACAAAGGGTTTAAGGCTACTTTCACTGCAGAGAATAAACTCAGTAAGTCAACAAGTGTGCAACCGTGGAAATTAAGCCATTGTGGATGAAGGAGGCCAGTTTTTTTGTTTTTTTTTTATTAAGATAAAAATATTGAGTCAATAATTTTTCTTCTCAAAGCACCTTATTTTTTTCTTAAACGAGATCTTTTTCTTAAGGGAAAATTCCTTTTATTTGCCCTACTTTCATGCTGATGTTCGGGTGGTTTTCTCCTCTCTCTAGAGAGATTTCACCACCGTAGTGGAAGCCCTCATTAGAGCCAAGTGAAGAATTGTTGTCTGTTGAGTTTCATAAGTCTGGTTCTTGTGAACTGATTGATCGATTTTGCCGTGGTCTTATTGGCTGTAAGACTCAAATTGCGTAAGGCTGATATGATTGGTCAGTTTCATTCTATAAGTAATATTAGGTCGTTCTGTGAGTTTGTTTGTGGTGTAGTCGTTGACATTTGGCGAGTGATTCTGTTCTAAGTTAGTGAACCAGCTTTCCAGAGACTTTCATTTATTGGGTTACAGCATTGCACTCTGAAACGTCAGTTAGTATTATCAACAATGGTCCCTCTCAGGACTTCTCTCGCCCAGAGTGTTACTCCTGGGTTCAAACCATTCGTTGTATTTTACTTTTTAGTTTGTCCTTACTACGGTGAAGCACTTACTGCTTCTGTATCAGATGAGAAGACACTGACGAGTCCAGGCTATCCACTTTTGGCTCCTGCCAGTTTGTTGCCATGGAGGTGCAGATGGATACTTAAAGCACCAGATGATCTTTCCACTGGTGGAGCATACGTATTGAAAGTTAGATTTGATTACTTCAATCTGCAAAAAATTATGATAAACTCACTTTCCATGATGGTATCAATTCAACATCAAAGCGTCTTGGAAAATCATATACCGGAACGGTCCATCTGATGTGATTTATTCCACAGGACGCTACATGTTTGTGATTTTCTGTGGAAGAAAAATATCATTGGAAGCAGGCAGTTTTAGTTTAAACTTTTCAGCCGTGGTCAGAGGTAACGGTATTTGGGCATTCTTGGGTTTACTCAGAAACTCAGTTGGCCTAAGGGGCTTAGGGATGGGGGAGGGTTGAGGAGATGGGGTTGTTTAATTTTTCCTTTTGCATAAGTTTGCGGAGTTGTCTTTCCGGGGTTTGACTGTTGAAGCCTTACAGATGTTGAAAATGTACTGCAGGGATTAGGGGGAAGTCTGATGGCATTATTCATAAAATCATGATCAGTGAAAAGGGTCACTTTTCTATGTCTTGCATATTTTGGTGAAGAGAAAAAAATATACAGAAGCAGTCAGCTCTTTATCAATTGTTTCTTGGAGGGGAGCACCACAGACCTCTAACAGAATAAAGAAGGGTGAGGTTGATAAATATCGACAAGGATTCCAAATGAATGTCTGAGATCGAGCTGCAACGTTGTTATTGTTGCATTCATTTGCAGAGGAAGCCTTTGGAGTATGCCAATCGTCAGAAGGGAATGTTGAGCGTATTCGCCTCACTGGTTTCTCTGGTACCCTTTTCTCCCCATTCTATCCTACTCCTTATCCGAAAAATGTCACCTGTATTTGGGTGATTTCCGCTCCTGCTAACAAAAGAGTGGAGCTAACATTTGATAAATTTGATCTTAATCGGGAGGATAACGTGCGAATACTTGATGGGCGTAAGTCGTCGAGTGAAGAGGTAGCTGTTTACCACGGATACAACTTGTTTAGTAGTGAGTCAGCGGTGTATTCGAGTGGGAGGTACATGCGGATAAAGTTTCATTCTAGTCTGGCCTCTTGGTATAGTACTGGATTTAAAGCACATTTGAGACTGTGGATCCGCGTAAGTACATTATGATTTTATTTATCAACAGACCAAT
The DNA here is from genome assembly GCF_036669915.1 of Pocillopora verrucosa. Classification (NCBI taxonomy): domain Eukaryota; kingdom Metazoa; phylum Cnidaria; class Anthozoa; order Scleractinia; family Pocilloporidae; genus Pocillopora; species Pocillopora verrucosa. The sequence goes on along the minus strand of NC_089325.1, from coordinate 21,427,014 downwards.
GATTTTTAAGACGTAAAGCTTTTTCGTTAGCTTGTTCAATGTATTTAATTTGTTGTGAAAAAGTAAGAGCAAAGTTGGATTTATCGCTGATCCTCGCTTGCCTGGTGCTTAGGTGCGCCTTCCACATCAACTTTGGGTTTAAATAGGTAAGTTCAGAGTTAGCTATCATTGGAAAATGAAAGGGAAAAGGCTTGAAGTACCACTGATCATGACATCTCCAAGACTTTGTGTTCGAAAGACTCTTTTTGCTCGAATTGCAAACTAGCACGGTAAGGTGTTATGGATAGTGACTAGAAAAATACGTTTTCCCTAGAAATTTATAGAATGCCTAGTCACGCTTACATGCATATGACCTTTTTTACTGTCATACCATGGAACTTTCGAGAACAATATATTAGGTTATGTAGTTATGATGTAAGACTTCCAAAACAGTTGTGTTGCAAGCTTTGGAAATGTCCTAGAATACCCTGTAAATGTATCTAAGGACTCAGTACGTTCAGTAGTAGTAGTAGTTGTTCTCGTTGGGAGTGCCTGACTGTCTGGAAAGCTATACCGAGAGGAAGAGAGAGAGAGACTTAGAGGCAGCGGGGCGTGTGTGTCAGTGGTAAAAAAAAGATATAGTCCATGGTATATAGTCCATAGTGGGCTCAAGTAAGTCTTTTGGAAGATAATTATTGTACTGCCCACAGGAGTCCCTACTTAGTAAGAATCATTACACATTGTTTAATAAGGTAGGCTGAGTTTGTAGGGGTCTAGAACCTTTCTTTCAGTTAAATTTTATAACTTTTATTTAAATTTTTTTTTAAGCTTGGTTGCTTCAAAGTTTTCTAGTATACCTGAATTTAGTCTATCGCCCTGGACCCAAGACTGCCTCCAGAGTATCTTTGTATTCCCTTTTTTACTTTGAATTTATCAAATATGTGTTAATTAACTTGAATCGCTGACGACGCTGTACCACTTTATCAAAAAAAAAGATTTCGTTATCACCGTTGTGTCGCCAGTCGGGCCCTAGTATTCATATGAGTATGTTAAAGCTCAAAAGGGTTTAAACTCTGTAGAGAGCCTGTCAAACGAATTACGGTTAGATCGCACCATGGTTAGATCGCTCTTAGTTAGATCACTCCACTCGAAAGTTAGATCGCTCCACTCGAAAGTTAGATCGCTCCATCAAATAACTTACTTCGCTCCCAACATAAGTTACTTCGTTTTCATATAGAAAACTAAGGTAAGGGTAGCAAAACTAAGCTATCTAAATTTAATTCATTAAATGACGTGTATATCTTACTTAACAATCGATTACTATCGCTCGCGCGCGCTTGAAATAAATCCGAGCTACGCAGAAAGAACAAATAAAGCTTCATGTAACGGCCTCACGAAGTGTTACCACGATCATTTATTCCATCATCGCTATACATCTAGCCACCTATATATATATAGGTGGCTAATCGGAAGGACAGAGTGAATACAATGTACTCGAATCGTCGCAAGACACATCATCACCTATGAACTTTAAAGATCATTGCTAAGTAATACCTACATTACAACATGGAGCTACGTACCTATGTTGATAGCGAAGTAGTAACTTATTTGATGGAGCGATCTAACTTTTTGTTGGAGCGATCTAACCGGATACCTGCCAAACACTTCCCTGAAAAATGGTTAAATTGTGTGATGCATCTTTCTTCCCAGCCGGAAGTTCCGAGCAGAGATGTTTTCCGGGCAACATTTACAACAACAACCTGAAATTATCTGGTTACAGTGGAACTCTTCAAAGGCCAGAGGGAGGAGAAGGGTATCTCTATCACTCCAGCTGTAATTGGCTCATAACTGTACCAGAAGGGTATTTTGTGAAACTCAGCTTTGACACCTTTCAAATGCGTCATGATGGAGGATGTGTGCAGATTATGTAGAAGTTGTCGATGGAAACTACATCGACGGTAAGAGCGAAGGAAAAATGTGCGGTCCGGTACCCCCGATAACATCTCCTCTACCGGTCGTTACATGATGGTTATTTTAGGTCTGGTCCAATCAGATCATCTTTCAGGGGATTCAAAGCAACATTTACAGCGCTTCATGAACCAACAAGTAAGTGAAAGCATCTATTTATTCGTTTCGGGGAAGTCGGTGTCTCCCCTTAAACACTTGCACTCATTGGTAACATTCCTCATTTCCAGTCAGCTAAAGAAATTTGTCTCAAGACATTTTACAATTGGGTCGTAGAGAAGGCAATTTCAAGGCAAACATGAAAAGCGTCCTTCATCACGACGGATTGACAGGGTGTTGTTTGACAATACTCAGAGGTTATCAGCACGAGTGAAACAGATTGAATAAAACAAAAACTGTTGTACTTCCCACCAAAATAAAGTATTTATATACGTACTACTTTCTTTTTTACCGAGTGACTAACCGAAGACAGACGGACAGATAGACAGACATACATATACATCCGACGTACTCGTGAAAGGGTTTGTCGAGGAGAAAGGAACGACCTATCTGGGTACGACAGCAGGATAGGCGTGGATTGAGTTTCCTGATTGCAAGACCAAAGTACATTTAGTCACAAAAGCAAATCAGAAACAACGTAAAAGTAAAAATACTTGTCAACGATATATTCTTGTGTAAACGACCTCAAGCTTGGGCATTGCTTTTGCATCTGATTGGTGTAGTATAAAGGTGCAATATTCCATGACCAATAGCAGGGCATAATGAGGGAAGACCGATGAAATTTGGGGATATTTTTGTGACCATTGAATTTGGTTGTGATTTTTTTATGCTATGTAACTTCTGAGTGATAACTTAAAAGTCAGTGTAGAGTGAGCGATAACTGCACAATTTCAACTGGTTTCGAATTGTGATGATCTTCACGTAAGGCATTCACAACTTGTTAAATCATGTTCTAAAAATGGTGTCTATTTTGTTTAGCATGGCTTACGATGTCTTTTAGCCGCCATCATGCCATAAACATTTACATTTTCTTGTCAGATTTTGATAGGCTCGGTGGAACGACCGCACCTGAATCTCTCCGTAGCCAACTCCCCACTCCTTACCCCTGGGATCACCTCAAGGAATTTCTTAAAGATGTTTTCCCTTATTTGACGCCGTAGCGAAAACCAAAGCTGTAAATTCCTACGAGTTGTGTTACTGGGATAACGACCACAACGAGGATTTGAAGTTGACCGGATCAGAAGGGATTATAGAGAGTCCGTTGACTTATTACCCACCGGGTTTATTTTGTGAGTGGTAATCACTGTACCCGAGGGACAACGCGTTGAACTCATATTCGAGAGATTTCAGTTGGATCATGGTTGCAGAGATTATGTAGAAGTTGAGATGGATTGCCATTTCTGGCACATATTTGGGAAGATACTGTGGAACTACAATTCCCGAAAACGTCGTTCAAGTCACCGTAATCGTTATATGCGGTTCAGTTCTACTATGACAAGGATTATGCGGGTAGAAAACCACACAGAGGATTCAAAAGCCACCTTCAAGGCCGTATCAAGTTCAGGTTGTCTACCTTTGTTTTAAAATTAGAGGGTGAATTTTTTTGTAGTAACTCCCATGCACAATCAACAGGACTATCTTGCAAAGCCTCGTGGAAAACGATCCCTAGATGCAGATAACTCGGCTTGTTGACTTTTGTCTCTCTCTTTCTCTTTAGAGTCTTCTGCTTGATGACAGCCATTATTGTACCTTAATAGTGTTTGTTGCACTGATTTCCCTTTTCGTTTGCTTGGCTAAACGAAGTAGAGAGAAAGCGGAACAGAGAGGCAGCGGAGAGAATTGCAATGGCTCCAGTATCACGCCGTACTCGGTCTCAACCAGTTGGACACCACAACACCTCAAGAAGTTACGCTCCAGTTTCAACAAACGCAGATATGCCACCCCCAGATTACCAAGAACCATTAGAATCGCCAACACAATACCATGGAAAGGAAACAGATTCCACAGTTTCCACCTCCAGGACAGTCGTAGCCATGGCAGCAAAGTACAACGGGCTGAAGAATCCGTTACCCATGAGAATTCGTGACGTTTCTTTGACGATTTTAATCCTGTTTTGCGCTCGCCGATAAGTTGAGGTTAAAAGTAAGATTAAGATTAAGATTAAGAGTCAGCTGAGCAGAGAGGCTTACTAGGCCCGGTTTAAAGGGCGGATAAGCTATCCGACGGAGAAATCGCCATACAGTGGATAAGTGATAGCAAAAGTACGGTGGCATCCACCGGATCGAGATTATCCTGTGGATAGCGTTATCCGACCTTCGAACAGCCGGGGCCTGATTTATTTGGTCTATTTCGCTTTCTCGGGATTGCATTTACTTCTTTCTGTTCTTACCCACTTTTCCCGAGCCAATACTTAAGGAAAAGTAAAACAAGCACGCCATAATTTTACATATCGAATCATTATCATCATTATCATTGTAACCGGTGTTTTAATACACCCGATGGGGAAAGCACGAAAAGACTGCTATCTTAGCCGTTGTCTATCCCTCGATTTCTCCGTCAGTTCCTGATCGGCGAATTAAAAACCTCCAATTGAGACAATTAGAGTTGGTTTCGTCAGGGTTATATATCTAATTACAAAAGTTAGTTAGTGTAGGCAGACTTTGGTAATTATGAAATTATAGAGGAAAAATGCGAAACTTTACCAAACGGATGAAGAGAAAATAGATTCTAGTTGAGGATAGTGCAATTAGTAGGATTGACTTTCAAATCTGTTACAGAAGTAACGAGAAACCACGGAGGGGTGTTTTAAGAAATAGATGCTATTCATTGTTTACATTTCGGCCCTCTCGACGCTGGTCACAAGCGAATGTTCAGATAACAGATTAAGGCTTAATTCAAGATAGTTTTTAGAACTCGGTTTTGTTAAACTCAGCTAACCATTGTTTAAATAACGGCCCGAAGAGTTGTAAACCACCAGCTTCCTTCACTGTTTCCAATGCAAATATTGGGTTATAACGCGGTTCCTTAGTAAGAAAACGACATATTCTTGTTCATACACAATAAAAACGGGCGATGAATAGAAAGACGTTGTTCGACCTCTCCGTTTTCTTTAGTAAGGGTCTATTAAAACTGGACAAGATTGTGATGAAAACCTGTCCTGTAAATCTACTGGATTTAACAACGGATGAGAATTACAAAAGCATTGAAGGTGTGTTAAAATTGCATAATTACACAAATAATCAAAATATTACTAAGTACAGAATAGTAAAAAATAATTCCCGGTGCTTGAGCCACCCCGTTTGTTTAGCGGGGGTTAAAAAGCATTTCAAAAATAAGACAGTCTAGTTTGTTATCGCACTTTCTTAAATGTTAAAACTTCGCGGGATGTTACCCGGTCAAATGCCAAGGGTGTACTACTGCGGTTTGCCAATCGCCGACACTTATGTTGATTAATGAGTTAGGATATAACTACTTCGACGACTCCAGCATCATATGCAATCACACAGGTCACACCAACATATCGCGAGACTCACAAAGGGGTGGCCTGGGGAAAAGTTTTATTAAAATGGAAAAGTACGCAGATGGGTGAAAGTATGAATGCACGGTTGGGAAGTGTTTTCAACAGCGGCCGTTAAAAGTTAATATTTATAAATAAGCTAATAACGGCTCGGGGCTCGTCGGCAACTATTTTTGACTATGTCCAGACTGCATTCTCGGATTGCCGCCACACGGGAAAAACAACTTGTGCAAGCCTACCATTCTCATTTTTATTGATTAAGATATTAGATGCATTTCGTGCGCAAGCGACTGAGAAGTAAGAAGTTCCCAGAAATCGTGGTTTACCCTACATACAAGGAACACTGAGAAGTCAGCAAACTCAGGAAAAAAGAGACGACTTGCAGATTCTCAGTTGCTAGATGAGTGCCCGGTTTAGACTAAGTCGAAAGATAAAAAGAACGAGCTCAGATTGAAGGAAGAGGAACCGCTATTGTGTGTCAGCAATCTGTTTTCTTTTTTCAGGTGTGAGCGTTATGAATGCACTTTATGTCGAATACACATGACCAGCACTTAAAATAAACGCATTGAGGATCACAAACGGGATCGGGCGATCGGAGACCATCTCATAAAGGACCATGACATGGAACCGGGACAACATCGCACGGAGTTTGAACATTCTAGAAATTGCCAAAACAAACTTCAGTGTCTTATATTTGAAATGCTTTTTATCAAAAAAAAAAACTGAAACCACTGCTAAACAAACAATGTGACTCAATCCGTGCGAAGTTATCATTTTAGACTATTCTTTAAACTTAAAGAGCCGGTTATTGAATGACACGAAGTTTTAGCCAAACGGCGGTTTTACGTGAGCAGTGGGCCTTAAATATTCACCAGAGGAGAATTGTTTTCATTAAATAAATATACTTCTACCGCTAGCTTTCGGCCCTCACCTAAAAGAATCAGCCTATTTCAAGACAGTTTAGATTGCGGTTTTGTCAAACAATGGCTAAACTTCGTTTAAATAACCGGCCCAAAGATTTCAATCGTTTGCAATTAATATACGATTTAACACATAGTTATGCTTGTTACGCTCTTACTCGTTTTAAAACTATTAGATTTTTCTGCTAATTTTTTTATAATTTTTAGTGATGTTTTACTTTGAATTTTCTTAAGTTTGACGAAAGTGAGGGAGAATGGCATCTTTGTTGTAATTGAAAAAGTGAAATGTGCAAAATATAGCTTCAATCTAACATATAATCAAGAAAGTGATAAAACTCTCTCTTTGAAATACATTCACTTCCCTTTTGTGGTCGTTTTATACGTTTGTTTGTTTGTTTGTTTGTTTGTTTGTTTTTTTTTGCAATCCTTAAAGATCATGCGCCCATGCCCAGTTTGTTTTTCCAGCTGGAGGAAACATCCCTGGGCATCCATCTATTTTTTAAAACTTGTTTACCCATTTCATACCACGTTAGCATATGGCTTAATGAATAAATCCAGTATTTACTGTAAAGAAGCCTGGGGCATGGTTTTTCGAAAAACCAGTGTGGTAAATTTATGAATTATTCTTGAAGTTTATCCAGAATTTTGTTTACAGTTACAGTTTTTTTATAATTTGGCGATTCATATCTTAAAGAGAACAACTTTGTCTAGAAAATAGCAACATTAGTAATTGTATCCAGGCAATAGCGGCATTAACCTCTTAGTATCATTAACAAACCATCCAAAGCCCCGGTGTATGACAAATCATTAATCCTGGTAAATCCACAAAATTACAGTGTTGTGCGTCCAAGTTATGTTTTTTTTTGTTTCGATCTTACACTTTTACGCGTATGTGACAATGTTTTATCGTTTGGTCGGGGCTGTAATGAACCTGCTCCAAGCAAATTCTCGCTTTGAAAGATCTTGACACGTCTCAACACAAAAAAGCAATACAAACCTAGATTATTTTACTTTTAACCAGTCAATAAAGTTGAAGTTCTCACTGTATCGAGCAATATGGGTTTGCTTCACGTGAATCGCACATTGTACTCCTCCCCCCCCCCCCACCCACTACCACCTATTCTCACCCCTCACCCCCTAAGTTACACCCCCGGAAAAGAGTGTTAAGAGTTGCCAGTAATCGGATCCTTGTGTTTGCGCAAAGATTCTGGGATCGCCACAAGGCAAACATTGCAACTCGCTGGAAAGATGTATGTGAAAGGTTGGTTCGACGTCCAAAACAACAATTTTGAAGAGAGATTATTACTTTTTATCCGAAATGGATTTGGGTGATGTTGATACAAGGGAAGTGTAAGTTTTTGTTTCAACAACCGTGAAATATGATAAGTTAAGTCTACCGATTAACTTTTCTCCATGCCCAAGTTTAATTGTGAAATTGATGTCGCGTAATGGTCTCGAAATTTAGAAATATTAGCTATAAAATCGCCACAAAATAACTCAACAAAACCTTTTCCTCCTGGCTTGGTAATATAAAAGAGTGCTACAACTGCTCCCGGTCTTGTTCACCGCCTTATTTAAACTAATACAAACAAATCAATCATAGCCCTTTACAATATCGATAATGTACTCTCCTGTATGATTATGGAGAAAGGCAAAGACTTGCTAATGGCATATTGAGTCGGGTAAAAAAAATCAGTGGTTCGTCGGTTTTTTTTATAGTCTTTATAAGAGAGACAAAAGAACTCCACCTACTGGGGTAGTGACAGAAAAGCTAGCAAATTCTTCAGCCGATCGCACTTCATTAGAATGCATATCTAAAAGATACAACTAAATTCATGAAAGGTACAAACAAACGCACGATTCAACAAGAGGACTCCTGTAATATTTAATAATTCTGAAAAACAAAGATAACTACAATTTATATGATTCGCGACGACATTCCGATCATACTTGAGGCGTGGTGTTACAATATGAAAGTTACAAAGTGAAACAGAAACTAAAGTAAGACAGAAATCTACAATTAGAAATCGGAGACCGGGAAGAAAAATACAAATAATATAGAGCTATTGTACCTGAACGGTAGATCCTCGAACGTGAAATAAAGTTAAATCAAAATGACTTACGCGTGTCAAAATAGCGAAATAGCGAATATAAATACGAAGTTATGTAGTGAAATGCGTGCGCGTTTGATTGAAAGTCTTTGCCTATTTCAATCATCGAAGAATCAGTGCAAATAAAATATAAATCAATTAAGATATCATTCAAAGCAATGAAGTTCAAAGAAAAAAAAAGTTTCAAAAATATACCACAAGCTGAGGGCATGAACATTGTAGCCCCCCCCCTCCCTCCCCCCCCTAGACTTGAACTCTTTCAAATTCAACGAACAAAATTTCAAACTTACGGAAACGCCATGGTTACCAAAAAGGCATTAGCTTTCACAAACATCTACAAGGCTAGACATAATCTCTCCCCTGCACACCGACAGAAATGTCGTCAACCAGTTCACTGAACAAACTTAACCAATTAAAAACGATCCAACAATCAAATTTACAGCTTATTCTGTTTCAGAACCTACTTTCGTAGACATAACTGTCTATAGGGATGAAAGATTCAACAGGGAGTCAGAAGAAAAAGAACCCTCTTCAAACCAACAGAGACATTCCAGTACACGTCCTACACAACGTGTCATTCTCTGGAGCAAATGGCTTCGATGATAGTGGAGCGTTACGACTCCTCAGGACTAATTCTCCAAAACAAAAATTCGTTCAAAACAAACCTGGCAGAGAGAGGCAGAGAGAAGCCTTCTGAAAAACGTATTTGACTACACTCTCAGAAGTGAAGTTTTAAGGACGTAAACGGGCAGGAAAAACATTAGTACAATCGAGTCTTGCCCAATTATCCGACATATTCCAACAGTTCGTAACCTTAAAGAAATCCTTATGAGCAAGTGTCTTTTAATACAGCAACGGCCATTGCTAAGAGAAATCTTCAAGGAACCGATAATATAATACATAACGGGACGTTCACTCGAAGAAATAGTTGTGAGAGCAAAATTATAACACACAATGGAGCCGTGTGTGTCTATTAACAAATACAGAGAAAACTAGACGTATTACGGAGTAATTGAGGTCAGTCAACCCCAGTTTACACAGGAGCATTAATTAAGCCGTTTATAAAACGAATAAATATATTTTCAATATCTCTCAGGTCGTGTGACTCGTACCTTGAGCTAAATTATGATCCCGACCATACCCTATCCCGCCTTCGAAACGGAGCATATCTCGGTCTCGCCTTCTTATTTTCATCTCGCATCTCACCTTTGAAATTTCTCATATCCCAAATCCTGCCTCGATTTTAAGCGCCATCCCACATACCGCCAAATCTATGTTGGGACCCTCTGGATTGCGATTTCTTCGTTGGATGGCGTTATCCGCCGCCCTTTGAACTACTGATCACAGTTGTTGAGACACCGTGAAGCGAGAAAATTATTCCTTAAGTACAAGAAGGCGTGTAAGGATTTCTGGAAATTTCTGCTAGTACTTTGATCTTATGATATAATTTCCAGTGTTTCAGTGTCTTAGTAAAGGAATTTGAGATGAAGTGGCTACGACTCATCGCTTCTTAAACTGAATCAAAGATCATGCTTATAAGTGCACACTTCCGAAGGCCAGGTCTTCGAAATTTAATGATGCAATCACGGGATATAGGAAAATGCTTCTTAATTCTGCCTTTTTAAAAGATTTCAAATGAAAAGGTCATTTCTACTTGTGAACTTTTTGCTTTGCGCCTGTCAATATATTAGCTTCTACAGCCGCTTTAGTTTGGTTTGTACAATTTAATTTTTAGATGAGGTCTTTGCATGAGACAGAATTAAGAAAATATCTTATTTCTGTACTGTCTCTTACAAGATTCAGTGCCGGATTATGGATCCTTTTGGCTTGTGCTGTTGGTTGCTAAATGTTTTTGGTTTGTATTTCCTCAAGCTACTGAGTGACTGGAAACTGAACATTATTCTGATATTGCAGATCACTAACACAGAGGAGATAAAACTTTGTCTTCATGAGGCCAATGCGCGAGCAGAGATGGTTATATAACAAAAAACTCTCATCACTTAGCATGCTCATTAGATTTAAGGGCAGATCGCATGTACAACAAGTAATCTTGCTCAATATTACGGTGAAAAAAGGGAGTAAAGATGTTGTTTTGGTAAGAGGGGTGGCCTCCCACTGCTGTGGCTCAGGTTCAATTCCTGGACTCGGTGTCACATGTGGGTTAAGCTTGTTGTTTGCTATGGTCCTTGCTCCACAGTTCTTTCTCCGAATCCTCCAGTTTTCCTCCCTCCACAAAAACAAACATTCCAAATTCCCATTCTACCTGCAAACAATGAACAAAGGAAAACCACCTTGTGGTTTACTACAAGCAGTCCGTCCTTTTCGGCGAAGTCCGTTATGCGGATAAGAAAAGAAATCAGTGAAAAAAAATTGACCATAGCGTGCTGCGGTAGTTGTAATTTTGACTTCATTGCACAGTGCTCAAACCGTAGTCCTCGGCACATCAAGTCAAAATTAGAGCTCCTTCGGCGAGCTAACGTCAATTTTTTTTTCGCTGAGTTTTTTTACTACAGTGATGAGAATTTGATGTGGAAGTCGTTTTCTTTCCTCTTTTCTGGTTGTATGTTAAAAGTTCCTTCATTTTAAGGTCAGAGGCAAGCTTGATGCCAACAGCCTTGGTGTCGTGGATTACCAAACTAGACCCTGTGAGCATGGTAACTGGGATACCTGGATGGTACTGGATCCTTGGAATCAAGTGTAGTGATACTACGGGTGTCGGATTAGTATACTGAAATAGTGAGCTCAAGTCTGGCCAAGGGCATACACCTATTTCAAAACATAGGCATGCTATGTATGCAAGAGTTATTTTTTGTAGGGTGGGTGGATTACTTGAAACATTGTATTGTAAGAGGTCTACATTCTTACAAAAGGAAAGTAGAGTATTAACGTGGAAAAGAACGAAAATGTCGAATTACCTCACACACAGGTATTTTGTGGTAGACTATGTGTGTTGTGCGAATAAATGTAACCAAAAATAAACTGTATTGGTGCCACGGATACCTGTTAGTACAAAATGCAGACAGCAGACCGGATACAAAATATAGACTGGAGAATGCAAAGTGGGTATAAAATGCAGACTGAGAATCTGAAGAGTTTTTACGTCTGGTAAATAATAACATGTCATCTTACAGCTTACCGAGCGTCACGCAATCGCTTTTCCTCAATCAGCCTTCACGTTTATTTGCACTATTGTGGAAAATTCCTGGCCCATTTCTTGATGAAAATCGATCGTTATATAATTTGAAGCCTTCAATATACTCTTCTTACTTACTCGCGCGCGAGTTGGTTTGTGTGATGTCTGTACAGATTTTACCAACGTAAAAAAAGTAGATGATGTGAATAACAGTGATGGTAAAGCAAGCTTAAAACAGCAGAAATCACCAGAAACTACAACGGATACACAGTTCGCGACTCAATCCGGTTCAAAATTACCGCTCAATAACATCTTTTAGCGTGGATTGGCCGCGAACAATACGACTTGTGTATGCGTCTGTAAGTATTTCGAGCGTTTGCGCTTTAATGCTTCAGGTGATCGTAGTCCAAACACGTTGAAATACAAAACGATCGACAAAAGAGTTCTCTAAGCAAAAATCTCGTGTTCGTCATGTGACCCGGACCTGTCGAATTAAAATTTCTAGTATCTCGATATACGGTATTGTTAAGGAATTAAAGCACATGTGTTTTTTAGACGACGAGGGCAGGCTGAAGTTTCGAGTTCTTTTCCCTGACGCTTGTTTAAGAGCTTGGTCTGTACTGTTTAGTTTAAAATGCTATAGGCATGGCTCTCCAGTTTTAACGTTGATATGGTAGCACGTCAGTAGTATCCGAATTCTCCTTTTAGTCGTTCTTTTTGTCAGCAAAAAGATCTGTGCTGAAGTTCCATCAGTTTTAAGGATAGTATGGAATGTTCTGTAAAGAATCAATTGAAGAAAAGAGTAAAGATCTGTCTTTGTACAATACGTTGAGAGAATATCATTAGCATTTAGAAATGTTGCGGATAGCTTTATCTTGTACTTCTTGTGGGATTTGCAGGAGGTGGTCGCTACAGAACAGCTGTCAGAAAGATGGCGGCTGATCTCCCGCATGTGCGAGAGAATTGCAAACGTTCAGAGGTGATTAGGTGTTGAGTGTTAGGAACCGTCTGGTTTTCTAGTAAGATGAGTTGATAATTTCAACTCGTTGTTTGCACAAGTCCAGCCCAGTGAAAACGATGTTTTCATTTCAACTACCTTTTTATTCTAGAAGGCTTGTGTGCTTCTAGGTTGTGATAAATCTTAAAATTATCAAGGAACGATCAGGTTAAGAGAGGAAGTCTGGGAGACTGTCACGAATTTATCATGGGAACTGAACCTTTCATGAAACTACCAGTTGAGAAGGATACGTAGTGGTGACTGACTGCTTGTCTGATTTTGTTTCAGATCACCAGGAGAACAGCAAGTGGTTGGTGCAAGTGTAAGTGCGTCACTCTTGAATCGAACGCATTTGATTGCTAGTTAACTGGTTTCTTTGGCAGAGAAGTGTTCATTTAACACAAAGCTTTCACTGAGAGAGCTACGTTGTAAATGTGGTTTTCAAATGTTTTGGCTGCCCATCAATTAGTAGAAAAAACAAGTTCTTTGCGAGCGGCGTAAAGTTTCAATTGAAAATTCACAGTGGACCCTTGGCTGAAGATGGCTTTAAGTAAGGCAAGGTTAATACGTTGTAATTTTGCCTTGAAGATCAAGAAATCTTCTTAGCTATATACGTGGGGGTGAAAAAGGCAGATGGATGACGATTTTTGAGTGGAAATCTCGATCAGTCCATGGACTTCCTATTTTTTTCATAGGACAGTAATGATTACAGTAGTATAAACACGTTTAGGGAAAGAGGTGTAGGATGAGATCCACTTATTTTTTTCATTACAAAGGTTTTATTTTCGCCGTTGACAGAATTCAAATGTTTTTAAAACATGACGAGACTTGCGTTGCGCAAAAGTCTAATTGAATTGTCTGTTTGCAGAATGGACCGATTTCAGACATGGAACGACTGGAACTTTTTGAAAAACTAGAGAAAGCGGAGGGACGGATTGTTGCTCTTGAAAAACAGGTGAAGCACTCAGCTGCATTGCTTCACTTTTTGGAAATGTGGAGGTTTGCTTTATCTGACATGTCATAAGGTGGTCAAAGTTTTATTACTGAATTGCCCATTTTATCCTCTGCTATCCTCTGCTAAGTCCAATCAGTCATTCGGCTGGGAAGACAGGAAAACTTTCTGATAGACAAATGAATAAAGGGGGTAAGTTTCTAAAGAAGCTGTGGTGCTGCGTCGGTGGGAGAGTATAGCAGGTAATTTAGTGTTAACAACTGAGTTGAAAACGTAAATTGGCCACCGTAAAGAGTTAAAAGGCTGACGTTTCGAGCGTTTCTTGTCGCTCTGACGAAGGGCTAACGCTTGAAACGTCAGCCTTTTAACTCTTTACGATGGCCAATTTACATTTTTAATTCAGTTAGTAACACTAAACTGTCTGTTAGACGGTCAGTCACGTTGGATGACAGGTTAGCAAGCGGTAGGTCGTTAGACAGACAGACAGACTGTTGGACAGACAGGCTGACAGACAGACAGGCAGACAGACGAACACAGACAGACAGGCAGGTAGACAGACTCACACAGAAAATGAATATCTGGTTAAAAAAAACTGAAAAAAACAGCGCAGAGATGTAATAAACTTAGCTCTCTAATATAGTTTTCTCGGTTTCCTTGCGTTGTCTCTGTAGTTGGCAGATAACGTCAGAAAATGGGCGAAGGATAAAGCCGACCTACAGGTGACTATTTTTCCTTTTAGGAGCAACAGTGTTGGCACATTTTTTTTTTTTCAGTTTAAGAATTCCTTTGGTCCACCAAGTCCTAGTTCTCTGTATCTAACAATATTTCCAGTTACCTATCTATTTTCTTTCCGAGGTGTACATTGTTTTAAAATTACTATGGATAGTATCAGTTTTGCCGATGTTCCTTCCAAAATGGAAAGGAGAAGTCAGTGATGATGTGTTGTTTGAGTGGCTTTGTGTTTTATTTACGCAGATGAAATTAAACGAAAGTCAAGTCGCTCAGAGAACAGGATACAAAAATTCGTCCACTTCTGTAGATATTCTGGACTGGGTTTGTATTAGTTTCCTTCTTCTTTTTCTCCAAGTAACTTTTGTAAGACTTCAAACTAAGTGGTTGCAGATATAAGAGAAAAGCTTGTGTCTGAATGCTGCCTCAGTATTGTTGTGAGTGACCGTGATAGTGCTATCTCACACATATTCATCTTCTTGATCTCAGCTGGGACATGAGAGCCCACTTTCTATCCTGTCCTTTGTTCTGTCTTAACTAAGTGGCAATACACAAGAAATTTGTTTCCTTGAAGATCGGCTTGAAGATCTGAATATTTATTTTCCTGACTAAACCATGCATTCTTTGTCGAGTATTCCTCGGAATTTGTTTTTATATCTAGATAGTAATCCCCGACTTGATTAGAGCGCTTTTCAATTGAGTGTCGTAAATCCAAAACCAAAGCAAGAAGAACTACCAATCAGAATCAAAGAAACTATCACAAAGAGGAGCCAATGAGTGCTCGAGGTAAAAACAAGTAAACTGCCCGAAGAGCGGGAAAACACCAGTCACCAAGTTGAGATTGGTATTAGTTTTGCATCTGATTGATTGATAGGATAGCACAAGTGTTCTTGACCAATCACAGAGCGAAGTAAAGCAAAACCAAAAGTAATCTCGGATGTCTTTCGACTCTCAATTGAAAATTGCTCTGTAACTCGACCATCATCACTTATTTGCTAAACCTCTGTGATGTTAATTTACACAATTATAGGAATAGGAGGTTAGTTGAGCCGTCTTTACGAGAGGCCATACGAATTGTTTTGTCAAGAATTTTTTGGGACTCACCGAAAATTCTTTAAATCCAAGAAATGGCGGGTTAGAAGTTTAATACATTTACGATCTGTACTTCACGACAGTTCTCTAAAAACAACCGATTCACCATCATGGAAGTCGGGAATAATCATCGTAGCGGGGAATGTTTCATAAAACTGAATTTCTAAAATTCGCTTATTGAAAGTTCTTTCAGGCTCTGAAGAATGTTGACACGACGTCAGTTCTGAAACATTATGATTGATGTCATGGTTATAGTTTCTTCCTTATAACTCATTAAGTTATTTTCTAC